>NW_013668675.1:143445-147507 GCF_000517525.1 Limulus polyphemus | reverse complement strand
AGCGTTATAACGTGTCGATCAATCCCACTATTCGTTGGTAAAAAGAAACCCAAGAGTTGGCGGTGGGTGGTGTTGACTAGCTGTCTTCCTTCTTGTCTGTCACTGCTAAATGCTAAATTAGGGACGGTTAGAGTAGATAGTCCTCGTGTAGCTTTGCGCGAAATTCAAAACAAACCAAACCCAGCTGGTCTGATGAACCCTGGTATTGGGCGAAAGGCCTCATCGGCAATTGATATTGCAGACATAGTGTGGTTGACATATTATCGCATATCCTTCTTTGCTTTCACTCATAAGTTCTTAGAATTGAAATTATTAGTTCCAATTCGAACTTCTGTCAGAACTATTTAAGAGTTATCCAATGTATACTATTTTTACTGTTATTCTTTACTCAATAATCGAATACTCAAAACATGAAATTAGAACATTTTCTACAGGTTATGCAAACACTGAAATATCTCAAAGACAAAAACTGTTAAACACTGAAATATCTCACAGACAAAAACTGTTAAACACTGAAATATTTCAAAAACAAAAGCTGTTAAACACTAAAATATCCCACAGACAAAAACTGTTAAACACTGAAATATCTCAAAGACAAAAACTGTTAAACACCGAAACATTTCAAAAACAAAAGCTGTTAAACACTAAAATATCCCACAGACAAAAACTGTTAAACACTGAAATATCTCATAGACAAAACTGTTAAACACTGAAACATTTCAAAGTCAAAAGCTGTTAAACACTAAAATATCCCACAGACAAAAACTGTTAAACACTGAAACATTTCAAAGACAAAAGCTGTTAAACACTAAAATATCACACAGACAAAAACTGTTAACCACTGAACCACCCTCAAGTAGAAACTATTAAACTCTGATCTGTCATTGTAACTTGGCACGACTCCATTTTTAAACATTCCAGCTGTTTTATTTCTTTTGGTACCAGATTACTTGAAGAACCTTCACAATATTTATAGTTTTATAGTTTATTTGTTTCCAGTTCTTTTCAATTAAAGCCAAATCGTCTGGAAATGGGAGCCTAGCTTATTGTTTATTTTTATTTTATTTTTACAGTCTTGAAGAGATAGATGATTAAATTCTGCAATTAATGACTTCGGCCTTCTAGTGGCACGGCGGTATGTCTGCGGGCTTACAACGCCAGAAACCGGGTTTCGATACCCTTGACGGGCAGAGCACCGCTAGCTCATTGTGTAGCTTTGTGCTTAACTTCAAACAAACAGACAGTGACTTCAATATAAATGTTATTATATAAAGATTCTTTTGTGGGTGTTATTTACCATGGAAATGGCTCTAACGTCATGGGCGCAAGTAGGCCACGCACAAAAGCAATCCCTTAATTGAAACAACAAGTCATTTATCTCACTAAAATGTCGACAAAGTTGTCAGTTATGTAGAAAACTGCTTAGTAATTCCAAATTGGAAAACATAGCAAAGGGAAATATTACAATAAGCGAGTATTTATTAGCATTTATTTAACATAAATAACTGAGAAAGCTATTAATATTATCAATAGAAAGTTTTTTCTAACTCCTACGAAGCAGGCCCGGCATGGCCAGGTGGTTAGGGCGCTCGACTCGCAATCTGAGGGTCGCGGGTTCGAATCCCCGTCCCACCAAACATGCTCGCCCTTTCAGTCGTGGGGGCGTTATTATGTGACGGTCAATCCCACCATTCGTTGGTAAAAGAGTTGGTGGTGGGTGCTGATGACTAGCTGCCTTCTCTGCTAAATTAGGGACGGCTAGCGCAGATAGCCCTCATGTAGCTTTGCGCGAAATTCAAAAACAAACCTACGAAGCAGCCCGTTTTCAAGTAAGGGGTCATCGCCTGCCGGCGAAACCCCTGAGATTGTCAGCTGGTGTTCAACTTATCTCAACAACTTACATCTAAGATTATCACCCAGTGTTCAACTTAACAACTTAGATTTGGGATTCTCACCGAATGATGCCCGAAATTCGACAACTTAGATCTGGGATTGTCGTCCACTTCTCAATTTTATCACATTGAAACTAGTAATAATATTTAAATATTAGGACAAAAACTGGGTTTTGATACGCTTGGTGAGCACAGTATAGATAGCCAATTGTGTAGTTTTGAGGTTAAAAACACACAAATTAAGGAAATTATCTTTTTAGCTTTTGTGTTGACCAAAAGGTAATATTAATTGAACTAGAAAATTTTACTGACTTCATTACTTGTTATTTATGGTTTTATTCTCATGCGGGGTTGAATACGTTATATTATAACGATTATTGTATAAGCAAGTCAGAAAGTTGAGTAATAGTCACAGCCGATATAAAGTCGCTGTGGAACGGAATGCGTCAGAACTACATTTTTATGTTGCTGGGTGGTTATGGATATTGTGAAACCACCCAAAACTGGTCACTTTAGAGAAAATTATGTAACAGCTCTTTCCAACGCAAAATATTCACACACTTGGATCACAAAGATGTGTTCAGATCGCGGATTTAAAATGAACAAAACGAGAATATACGCTGTACTTAATAGTATTGGAAAAAATAGAATATAGATCAGTTCGGGACAATCGGGACCATTCAGAAAGAGACCTGCAACAAGTCTTACCCCATCCATGGTAAGTAAAATGAGAATCCACTAATACAAAATTCAGTGGCAAAAGCCGTCCTCGTGCCCCAGTCAACAGTACCCAAGATATTCAAGAAGGATATTCATCTGGAAAAGTGAAACATGTAAATGTTTTCAAGTAGCTTTCACAGCATATCACTTCAACAATGAATCGCTTACCTCAAGGAGATGGACAAGGAAACGGGTATTCATGCTTTTCCATATGAAGACATACCGGTCAAATTGCAAGAAGTAGTGCCCATGGATATCTATGTGATTGGACTGTTAAACGGGTGCTGATAAATCGTCACCCTCGTATACTACATAGAATAAGGAAAGCATCAGGAAGGATGGGTCTGCTTTGAACATGATACCCTTACGACAAAGCTTTTTTGCAATCTAAACTACGTTACAAGCTTATTGTCAATATGGTGTTTGTCAGATAGAGCATGCCGGACGTGGCGACATGGATTGTACCGACGTGGTTAGGTTCCAAAATCGCTTTAATACAACGTATTCAAACAATGTATATTATAACAGATTTGACACAAATATTATGCCATGTACAACCGAATACTAAACGGGTCACACTACAAAGACCCAGATCCCTTTTTAGTGCCACTTACAGGAGGTAATGATCGTAGGGGCACTGGAAAGGCGGAGGGATAATTATAACCTAGACACAACTAGAACTATGTTGTGATATGTTTGATATCGATTGTGTCCATTTCTCAAATTTAAAGCAATCATATTTATGTCGACATGCACTCCTGACATCTGGCGTAAATAATCATAACAAGATAGTGAAAATTCACTTGTTCTTTTTCTCACCAGATGTCAGCATAATCTCTAATTCACCCACCCTCAAGTGACATAGTATGTTGACGAAAGCATTAGAAAAAAAACAACAACAAAAATTCAAGTTAATTTGTGTTTTTAATCTGCAAGTCCTTTTATCTTACTAATTCAATATAATCTTATTGGAAAAGTATTCTATATAACAACAATACCATCTCTAACAAGTAAAAAAAAACAACAAGGAAATCTGTGGAAATGGTTACTATTTTATCTAATATGTTCAAAATAAACGTTATTGAACTGATATTTTGGAAACAGTTGCTATGAGTACACCACATAGCTACGATTTTAAAAGCAGAATCTGTATTGAGAGTTTGGCCAAGAACAGTTTGTGTATTATCTTGAGACTGTCGTCTTAAGGCCTAACAAAAATTGGAAATGCAACGGTCTCCCAAAATCACCCGTAACTATGGAAGAAAATGTAAAGTTATATTTGGAGAAAGGATTTGTTTGTTCGTAATTAAGCACAAAGCTACACAATGGGCTATCTGTGCTCTGCCTAAAACGGATATCGAAACCCTGTTTATAGCGTTGTAAGTCCGCAGACATACCGCTTTGCCACTGGAGGGCGTTATATATATATAGTTTGTTTGTAATTAAGCAC
>NW_013668675.1:141529-142798 GCF_000517525.1 Limulus polyphemus | reverse complement strand
GTTTGTTTTGTTTTGAATTTCGCGCAAAGCTACACGAGGACTATCTACTCTAACTGTCCCTAATTTAGCATTTAGCAGTGACAGACAAGAAGGAAGACAGCTAGTCAACACCACCCACCGCCAACTCTTGGGTTACTTTTTTACCAACGAATAATGGGATTGACCGTCACATTATAACGCTCCCACTGCTGAAAGCATGTTCGGTGACTCAAACCAGCAATCCTCAGATTGCGAGTCGAATGCCTTAACCACCGGGTCATACCAAGCCCGACCAGCTGGGATGCTAACTCCACGCCCATGTCAGAAAAAGTAGACCAGGACTCTGATTTGTAATCTACATATTCAAGTCAAATGAATAGCTCTGAACGACGAAGTTTGTTTCGTAATGGCACAAATGTTTTGTTTGAAAAGTTTAATAAATAGTTTATGGCCATTAACGTTCTTAACGAAACAAACAAGACCTATCGGAGAATTATTTCAACAAGGCGGATGTGACGTACTTGTTTGCATACATCGAATCCCGATCTCTCCAGTGGCTCAGCGGTAAGTCTACAGCGCTAAAAAGGTAGTTTTTTATACTCATAGTGAGCACAGCACAAACAGCCCATCGTATAAGTTTGTGCTTAACAAGAAACAAACAAACAAACTCTCTCATTTTGAAACCAGGTAAGCGTTTCATACTAAGAGTAATTTTATAAAAGTTTATATGAAAGAAATTTTAAATCTGTTGCGAAAGCTTTAAAATATTCCCAGGACTCGAGCTTTTAAAGTGTTAGTGAATTTTTTTAGTCAGTTTTAGATCCAGTCTTTCATATCAGTTTTATGTTTATAATATCATCAAATGTTGAGTTCTTTTTTTTTTTTTCTTTTTGGAGTTTAAGTCTTAGATTTTCACTTTTTGGCAGTAGTTATCCTTAAGATATGACTTATAACAAATTACGTAAATATTATATTTTGTTCCAACTCTGAGAATTTAGCAAGTTTGAATTAACGTTTCACTTTATTTATAAATTTTATAAAGTAAATACCGAATTATAGTATATCATGAATGAAAGAATATATATAAAAAAAAAATGTCAACCACACTATATCTGCTACATCCAGTGCCGACGAGGCCTTTCGCCCAATACCAGAGCTCGTCATCCTGGTTAGGATGCGATATAGTTGTGATCGAAACGCTATTTATGTTAAAATCATAAATAATATTCAACGTTAAGCTGGTACACAATTAAAAACATTTTATTTAGGCTTGTAAAGTCGTCAACTTTT
>NW_013668675.1:137782-140993 GCF_000517525.1 Limulus polyphemus | reverse complement strand
AAAAGTTGACGACTTTACAGGCCTAAATAAAATGTTTTTAATTGTGTACCAGTTTAACGTTGAATATTATTTATGGTTTTAACTTTATACACAAGTGCCAAAATACTATAATTAGCTATTTATGTTATCAGATTACATATTATCAAATAGTATGATATTATTAAGATAAGCCTGTATGTAACACATTCAATTCAATATATATACTTTAAATGTATACTGTAGAATGCGTATGATATGTGGTGCATATAGAATTTTGTGACAAAATCATTATTATTGCGATTTCCAGTGAAGTAACTGAAGCAACACTGTATAGATGGCAGCACAAATCCTAAGTTTACAAAATTTTTATTAATTTTTTTTTTTTAACTCTTGAGAATATAACCAGAAATAAATATTCACAAAGAAATTCGAAAATAATATTTTCTTGTCGTTATTATGATCCGCACGATGGTTTGAATTTCCTGCAAAGCTACACGACAGCTGTCTGAGCTAGCCGTCTCTAATTCTGTAGTGATGTCGATTTGCTTCATTGTTAATTAACGTACAGAAATGTTCATTCATTACAGGCATAAAATTTGCCAGCGGTTTTACTCGAATTAAAAAAAATATTGATTTCGGGGTGATTTAACCCATCAACGGCTCCATTGAGAACTGCAATGCCTCCGCCAAATACGTGACTACCACAATTTGTATCCTATTAAGTGCGGCTGTTAACTGCCTCTATTCAATTTCGATTAAATTTGGAGCTGTTGAATTAGTTTTCGACCAGATATTTCGATATTTCATTTTCCCCTTCGTACGTGCTATTCTCTTGATATTTTAGAGCATTTTGAATATATATATATGTATATATATCTAAGGAATGAAAATGTTCATCACTCACCTGTATTATCTGGTTGTTAGGCAACATACCGGAAGACAACAGAACATTTGTTTGGATTTAAAGAATAAATAGATGTAATTGTTTTATGTACGCTGTGGGGGGAGCTCGAACCCCGGATTTTGGCGTTTAAATTCCGTAAACTTACTACTTGCCCAAAGGGGGGGGGTCGTAAGGTGTAAAAAATAGCACCTTTAATTGTACATTTCCAGATTTTAATGATGAAATTCATGTTCAGTCATCTATATTTTGTGTCCATGAACCAAAAATCTTAAATGCCGAGTTCCGATATCTTGTTTATTGACTGCTTTGATTTTTTTTCTTCATTATGGAAAAAAATTCTCTGCTATTTCGATCGATGTCTTTCGCTTTACAATGGCTGTAACTTTTTTCAATACATTATAAACTTATTTTTGCCGATGTACTAAGATCCAAATATAATACTCGCTGTTTTTGCCGTTTTTGAGCTTCGTCTGATTACTTTCTCTTTTGTCTTTTTTTTGGGGGCACCAAATTTATACCTTCTTGGTACTAAACTCATTTTGTTCATTAGTTCAGTTTTTGTTTTATTCCTCGTCGTTAAGTTATTTCTCGGTTTAAGTTTTTTTACGAATTATCTGCATTTATCGCTTTCTGAATCACGCACGCTTTGTGTATAACAGTTCTTCCACCACAGAACGCCTGTTTTTAATTGGTATTTTTTTGTTGCTGACTGTCATGCAAAGCTACACAACGTTTATCTGGCTAGACATCCAGACGGAAAATAACTAGTCAACAGCGCTCACTGCGAACTCTTGGGGCACTGTGATCGAATACTGGGATATGATCGTCACTCTTATGACTTACACATGGCTTCAAATTACGAGTGCAAAATTTGCGCTGAACGCTTGCAAACGATCTTTCGAAGTGACTCTTGAACATATTACCACTTGTCTAATATGTGACGTGTTTCCTCGCGCCTGCAATAAGTTACAAGTACGTTATGGGGCTGTGAGTACTGAAAACGCCTTTATACAAACATCTTAAATAATACAAAAAAAAAATTATCATGTATTTAATCTCTGAAGCATACAAGTTTTAAGGCTAATAATTCGATATCAAAATGTTCTTTCGCAAGTAACTATTTTCCCTTATTCGTAGTCCTCCTTCATTGTTAACCCTAGCAAAGATTTTAAATTGTCTTCTGTTTTTATGGAAATTAGGTTCGTTCAGCGCATGTTTCCAATACTTGAAAATGATGTAGATCTTAAAATAGCATGTTCTTATGGACTATTAACCACCTAGTGGTGGAATCAGTATTACATTTAGAACATTCATATTCATATTTGAAGACTGTGTCCACCGCGAGGAATCGAACCCCGGAATTTAGCATTGTGAGTCCGTAAAATACTGTAATTTACCTTCAGGCTTAAAATCATACATCTCAACTCTACTTGAGGATATGCTCGATGACATAACTTAACTTGTTTCAGAATATCCTGTTTTTCAGTGTGTAGGTGGACATTCCAATTAGGTGGTGTAGAAAGATTCGTATTATTTAAATAGTTATGAATTACTTGATATATAACGACTACAGGAGTTATTTTTTAGTAAGAATTCTTTAATATTTTCTATCGCTTTGTCTGTTTGTTTTGTTTGAAGTTAAGCACAAAGCTACACAATGGGCTATCTGTATCCTCTGCCCACCATAGGTATCGAAACTCGGTTTCTAGCGTTCTAAGTCCACAGTATTTTAACCAGATTTTTCCTAAGTGACAGTTAAAGTATAGCCCTGTGAAAAACTTTTTATGGAAAAAAATTGCAATTCAAATTTAACATCTTTATTATAAATACAGAACTATAAGAATAGAATTTGTTGGTTATGTTGAAATTAAACAGCGAGTTTAATATTAGCGTGTCTATTTTTAGGACAGTTAAAAAAGAATTTCAATTTCTTTAAACATAATAAAGATATCATCTACGTATTTACTATGAACTGTGAAGGGCATTTTTCAAGCCATGGTTTTCCATGGTGACGTGAGAACAGTTTAGAGAATGAAGGAGCTAATCTAGATCCCATAGCAACACCATCAAGTTGGTCATAAATATCATTGTTAAACGGGAAATGTGATTCTTTGGTGGAAAAAGTCATAAGTTTCTGAAATACTTGTTTAGGAAATCTCATTTTATTAGTGTCATTTTGATTCAGTAGTTCAGTGCTTAAATTTATGGCCTTTTCTAGCGGTATGTTGGCAAAACTAGTAAACATCATTCTTAAAAGGCAATTTCTTTTATTTCTTGAGAAAACAAAAAACTGTTTTTATATAATAGTGTTACGACAGCGGAAGTCAC
>NW_013668675.1:135060-136856 GCF_000517525.1 Limulus polyphemus | reverse complement strand
CATTCACGAAGGAACAAGATAGTTCTAGAAACGTGGCGTGACACTAGTCACGTGACCTCGCTGACGCAACAATACGTTTAATTTGTTCCGAAAAGCCATTTATTTCGACAATTGGCAAAAAGAACTTATATATATATATTATTTTTTTTAAAAATCTGACAATCAGATTCTATCGATTTAACACGACACCCATCTTTATAAATTTTATAAACTGCATACGTATTAACTGAATGAGAGCCATTTTGTTTTATTTTATAATTTTCATTATCTCTCTCAATAAATTATCATTTTTAGATTTTAATAAGTATCTTTATTTCTTTACCTTCCCTAGTTTTAGTTGGATCTTTATAACCCATTGCGTAACTTTGTGTTTAACAACAAAGACAAACTAACACAATGGGTTACCTGTGCCAACCAGGGGTATCGAACTCTGATTTTTAGCGTTATAAAGCTTCAGACTTACCGCTGAGCTACTGGGGATGGTGATAGATTTCGTGCTATCGTTTAATATTTCTTTAACTTTTTTAACTTAACCAGTTATACGCAGATATATCATCTGTAGATGATAGATAATATTTCTACACAGATGAACCATCTGTAGACAGTTGCGAATGTTTCTTTATTTGTCGATTGAATCATGTGACTGACTAATGAAAACTCTTGACATTTTAGATATAGGTGTAGCACGATCCAACACCACGAACCAAACCCCCCTATAATTTTACACCAGAGATGCCAGAAACGTGTGTTTGCATTAATTAGACGCTTTCAAGTAGCTCGTTCTTCGCTGAATATCGCGAGTGCTACGGAATTTGTATTTTTATTGCCGCAACTAAAACCTGCTAAAGAGTTCTATTAAATCTATTCTACTCAGAAGTAGAATGTTAATCGCCCGGTTACGTCTTTTTGAAGTTATTTCGTTTTAACGTGCAACGTATTTGCTGAAATAAACGTAAATGATGAACACTTTGTAACATACCAAAACGTGTATTTACGTAACAGGAAGCGGATCTTCCTATTGTCCGAATCACTCATCAAATTCAGTTTCTTCGAGCGAATGAAAAGATGGTTTTATATGCATCGCTAATGTTTCATTGAAAAGTTTTGATGGGTCTTCGGGTATTTAGACGTCTAGATAGTATAGATAATTTTGGATTTTTTTCGTTTAACGAACTATGGAAATTAATTCAAGAGACTACTTTGGACTATGAACGAAATGATAAAATTTCATACATCCAAAGAAGTGTTTACCTAATTTTAATATAACGAGTTCTTGTCACAGCGTCGGAAGAATTTTAAAGGTCGCGAAGTAGATTGATATATTTCAAATGTAAAGTTACTATCCATTTATTTAGTCATCTTTCTATTTATCTCGCTGTCGAGTTTAATATACATATAATGAGTGAGGAAAGACAAGGTACTAAGGATTTCATTCGACCAGTTCCATTTTAAAATGAAATTTTCAACGCAGTCAAGGGTTTTAATTGACCATCTACATTATAAAATGAAACTTTCAACGCAGTCAAGGGTCTTATTTGACCATCTACATTATAAAATGAAACTTTCAACGCAGTCAAGGGTCTTATTTGACCATCTACATTATAAAATGAAACTTTCAACGCAGTCAAGGGTTTTAATTGACCATCTACATTATAAAATGAAACTTTCAACGCAGTCAAGGGTTTTATTTGACCATCTACATTATAAAATGAAACTTTCAACGCAGTCAAGGGTTTTATTTGACCATCTACATTATAAAATGAAACTTTCAACGCAGTCAAGGGTTTTACTTGACC
>NW_013668675.1:122906-134218 GCF_000517525.1 Limulus polyphemus | reverse complement strand
GTTACTAGTTACGTTGAATATTATTTATGATTTTAACTTTATACACAAGTGCCAAAATACTATAATTACGTCTAGACTAACTGAAAAGGGAAGTTATTTACCAAAATCTGCAATATAAGCTGAAGTTAAGAGAGAGAAAACTTTTTTTTTTATCAGAAGCTGCTAAAGATAGCATCAACAATTTGAGACATAAAAAACAAACATTTCACATTGTTCTTTTGACAACTGTAATGCATTCTGAGATTGACAACTAAAATATTTATACAGCTATGTTTGAAGATGAATCATCTCGTAAGTGTTTTCACCCTTTTGGTTAAACGATGTTTTTATAGTCGCGGCATAGTGGCTCATAGAATGGCTCTGACTTGTTTCAAGTACAAACTTTTATATCATAGCTCCGTCATCTCTTGACCGATTTGAGGTCTAATTACAGTTTTGGACTCAGGAAATCAAACCCTTTCGATTGATCTATTTGACCACGCCCTAGGTCTCATAGATTAATTTACTCTAATCCTACCTAAAAGCCACCCCCCCCCAGTGGCTCAGCGGTATGTCTGCGAACTTACAACGCTAGAAACCGGGTTTAGATACCCGTGGTGGGCAGAGCACAGATAGCCCATTTTGTAGCTTTGTGCCTAATTACAAACAAACAAACCTTCTGTTCCACGCCCCCCAGTGGCACAGCGGTACGTCTGCGGACTTGTAACGCTAGAATCCGGGTTTCGATACCCGTGGCGGGCACAGCACAGATAGCCCATTGCAGATCGTTTGTAATCATCCAAAACATCGTAGAAAACAAGAAATATTAATTTCAAGAAATAGTTATTTGTAGTGCTTTAATGGCTACAATTAATCATTCTCTGATATTCCTACGCCACCCTAAAATTTTAAACTGCACACAAACACACAAAATCAACAACAAAAAACACAGAGCTGTCTAGACAGTTTTTTCACATTCATGCTGATTTCAAATATTTTAGTCTTAACTGGATAATCACACCTTCGCTACTAACAGCCTTCTAAAAAACAATATTTCACGAAAAATCGACCTATCTTTCTAAGTGAGGTGTTTGGTTGTGGCAAAGAAGAAAAAAAATCGTGCTTTTAACAAAATCTTTTTAACCAATTAATCGTTTTATATTAACTAAATTAAGAACACAAAGAACAAGTCCTATTTGTAAGAGTGCCTTTAACATATATATATATATTAATTTAGTACCGGTTACTCATTATAGTTCAGTAAAGTAAAGCCACCTGGTTTGGTTTTGTAGCTCATTTGTGGAGTTAACGTTTTCTAAGTTAAATCTTGGCGAAGATGACACAGCTTTAACAAAACTAACGAAAGGAAATTTCACCTGAGCACGTTTCGTACCAATCAGAGGTACAGGCGCACCTATTAAGGCCGGGTCCAGGGTTTGTCTTAGGGTCTTGGAAAGTTAAATAAGTATTTTAATAAGACGGACGTAACTTGAAAATAATATTAAACTTTTGTGTGTGTGTGGAATTGTAAAAGTAAGTGACCAAACTTTTACGATGAGCATTAAATAGAAACTTAATTAATAAATTATGTTAACTTTTATTATTTTTTTTCTAGACGAGATGGCGCTGTATTTTTTGTTGTTGTTTTTTTGTTTGTTTGTTGGTCGAACTGATTAAACATTGAAATTTTACTTGACTATTTTCTTTGAAATATTGCTTTGATAACTGAAAAGACTAGGAATGAAAATCTAATGACGTAAACATTGTTTTGAAATATCCTTCGTTTCACTTGTAGAAACTAAATATAATTGTATATATATTAAACTTACACACACAAAAAAAAAAGGTGTCATCTGTTCCTTAAGTCACTAGAATAACTAAAATAAACATATTGATTATGGAAAGTAAAATGAGACGATAGTTGAAAAAGATTATTATGAGATTGAAAAGTTTTTGTTTTTTTTGTAATTAAGTACAAAGCTACACAATGGGTTATCTGTGCTCTTCCCACTACGGGTATCGAAACCCGTATTCTAGCTTTGAAACATCAACACGATAAATGCTAATGAGAGTGCGAAAACAAAAGAAATAATGGTGTGGAAAAATAAAATCTGACATTGGTGAATCAATTTTCGAACATACTAAAAATAAAATCTAGAGAAGATGAGGTTAAAGGGAGAGGTTTAAAAATCAGTAGGATTAGATTAGGATTAGGATTAGGATGGGTAAGATTAGAAGAAAGATGTGTCGAAAAATTAAAAACGAAAAGAAAAAAAACCGTATATGGAAGTAAGAAGAATTATTGAGAATGTAGCGATGATACTGATTCCTTGTCTTCACTGAAAACGGTTAGAAGCATGAAGAACGTCCCGGTTTTTCATAAATCTGAGTAGTTGTCTGATCGAGAATTCATGGATACATCCCACCTAAACAAAGCAGTTTAGATCGTGAAATTAACACGACTACGTTTAATTAATCTAAGTTCTTTCTAGATTGAGAATTCATGTTTACAACTCATCTAGACAAATCGAAATAAATCACGAAACAAGAACACGTGTGTGAAGGTTCCTCGAAAGTGTTCTGTTTCAAGAGTAAATAAAACCAAAATGAAGAGTAACAAATATATCTATTTCTTGCTTTTGAAATTCGTGTCATGCTGCGTTGTAGCCTACGGAGTGCATAATTGTTCTAGTGATTCATGGCATGCGCACGTTTTGCTGACGTCACGACAGTGCAAATTACAACATTAAGCGTCCCTTATGTGACGTCATTTTAGTGTCTAATGACTGACTGACAGAGAACACACTACTGTATAGAGGTGCGAATGGTTAAAACAGGTGACCCCCTTCAGGCGGACGTTAAGCGTCCCTTATGTGACGCCATTTTAGTGTCTAATGACTGACTGACAGACAACACACTACTGTATGGAGGTGCGAGTGGTTAAAACAGGTGACCCCCTTCAGGCGGTCTTCGGTTCCCTTTTAATTACTCTAAGACATTTTCAGATTGAGAATTCGTGTTCACATCTCTCCTAGACAGATCAGTATAGATTCGTGTTTTTCAACTAGTAATTCCGGAGTTTCCATGTACCACTATGCCAAATTACTGAGGTGAATTGGACACATCTGTTCACTATTCACTGTCACATTAAAAACAAAATTGTATAGCGCTTTTATAACTGTCATGCAAAAACCAAGTTAATCTTATGATCGTTTTGTGTACCACGTTCAACATCCTCGTGTATAATTATTGGTAACACTCTGTACCACGTTCAACATCCTCGTGTATAATTATTGGTAACACTCTGTACCACGTTCAACATCCTCGTGTATAATTACTGGTAACACTCTGTACCACGTTCAACATCCTCGTGTATAATTATTGGTAACACTCTGTACCACGTTCAACATCCTCGTGTATAATTATTGGTAACACTCTGTACCACGTTCAACATCCTCGTGTATAATTACACGCCGTCTTTCTATTCAGAGATGTGTCAGAGAATTAATCCAACAATTTATTGACTTCGCTGAGTGCGAGAGTACTGAACGGGCGTCTCAGGTATGTCAGTTTTAAAGGGTAAACTAGTCTCGTCGAGCTACGTTGCTTTACTGAAGTTGTACCTCTCTCGCGCCAGCGGTCGCTACGCGTTATGCGTCGTCTTGTAAATTAAAGTCGTCTCTTGTAAGTAAGACAAGTTTTAATACACGTTGTCAGACTCGGAGTAGTGTAAGTTAACGTTCTCAGCGTGAAAAGCCGACACTGTAAGTATGAGAAGCACTATTTCCTAGACTAAACGCGACGTCATCATCCTGAAGATGGGAAAAATTTAAAAATTATCGTCAAGATATACAGGTTAAGCTATCACTCAATTAAAAAAAAATCATCACTTAGATGAAACGGATTTTATCGAGACCAACGGAAGGGGAAGGATAAGATACTGAAAAGAAATTAATAAAACTGTTTTCAAACAAAAACTGTAAGTTTTCGGGAAGAAGAACAAGCAGCCTGACATCTGACGTCAGAGGAGTCTTATGAACATTCTCAAACAAACTTTTGGATAAGATCTTTGACAATATTATGTCTATGCTGGCTAGGAAGGGAACTATGATTCATCGTAAGGGTAATAGGAGAGCATCCCAGCCTGCCTTGCGGCGGTCCAGTATGGTCAGTATTCCTCCATCGCGTCGAAGATCTGTGGCTCTCACCAGTAATGTTGAACAAAGGTCGCATACCCACAGTTCAGTTAACAAAACTCTAGAATATAGCTCACGTGCTAATTTGACGACAGCGTGTCGTGCCAGTTTCAATGCGAGGCCCACGCGAGGGCCTGGCGTTGCAGTGGCCACAGAGTTGTCTTCTCCTTCTCGCAAGTCCTCAACTTCCGGACCTAGGCGATCTTTAGAGGAAAGGGACGAGAGAAAGTTAGAAGGAAGCGTGGTGGTAAGTTTTAGAATGTTCGACTCTCACCAAATCTCTGGATCTACATACATTAAAAATAATCATGATAAAATGTTTTTAAACTAAGAGGGAAGCGCGGTGGTAAGTTTTAGAATGTTCGACTCTCACCAAATCTCTGGATCTACATGCATTAAAAATAATTATGATAAAATGTTTTTATACTAAGAGAGAAGCGCGGTGGTAAATTCTAGAATGTTCGACTCTCACTAAAGCTTCACGTATTTTCACTGTTGTAAGGAATAAAGAAATAACTAATATATATATACAATGAAATACGGTCTTCTGGAAGTTATACTTTACATAGAATCATTTTAAGAGAGCTGTATATTTATTACGAACACGTAGATATAACACATAAACATTCGTACAGTACAGTAACTTTGCAACTGATTTTCATCCACTAAAATCATTTAAAAGTGACAAACCAAGGAGTCTTTCTAATTTGGTCTTGTTAACAGAATGTCGTATAATACACAAACATGGCTGTTTTATGTGTCGTGAAGTTTGTCTAGAAGCTGAAAAAGGAGTTAGAGGAACGAACGATAAATTATATCTCAAAGTTTGTTTGTTTTTAAATTACTATATATATATTGTTCATCCTTTTAAATTCATAGCAGGAATAACAAGTTCTTTTCTCGTGTCATTTACCGGTATATTTAAAACAATATCTGGTAGTATTCACTGGAGTTCTACACCTACATGATAGATAAGTAGAGCTGATACTTCAAAAGGCTAAAACGAGAGCAAGGAAAAATAACAATAAAAAGTGGCACTCAGTTTATTACAGAATCATCCAAGAAGCACTTGTTAATATCTTTTTCTCTTACGATACTAATTTTTGGTCGTTCTAGAGCGTTGGTAATGCTAGAAGATTCAGGTAAGGATCCAGATCTCAGTATATGAAAAACCTGACAGTTTGTATGTTGGTTCTTTTAATCGTGCTTTACGATAATATTTTTGCTTACAAAATCGTAAAGTGTGGCAGAAATTAAAAATCTCATATTAGTCACTAATTAGCCACTATCTAAAACAATTAGATAGCTTATGATAAAATATAAAAAAAACGACAAAGGCTTTTGTAACAATAAATAATAATTGTATAAACTGTTCAACAATTAATGTGCAACAATTAATTCCATTTTTTTTCTTTGTCTTTCAAAATTTGTAGTGCAAAGCGCTCGTTGAAATAAAAAATATAACCTTTTATGTTTATCTAGAGTCGTTTTGTTTTTTCTAAACATTTTTCAAAATTAATTCTATTGCTAGAAATCTTCTTAAGGAAGAAAACTCAACTAATGAAATATTGTTTTGCTTTCAGTGTCCTTTACTAGTCTTATTCCAATTGTAAATCATAGTTTTCGTCTTCATTATTAAATCATTCAACATGGAGTATGGAGTATAAGAAGCTCGCCGAAAGCTAGCGTAATTATGAAAATTAGTTAAGTAACACATCTGGTTCCTTTTTATCTATACCATGAGTAAGGTTTATTTGAAGTTAAGCACAGAGGTTTCTAGTGTTGTAAATCCGCAGACATGCCGCTGTGCCACTGGGGGGAAGGGGGCACAGGTAAAAAGAAGTGAAGTAACTTATGGCTCTAGAGTTTGCCAAACTTTTTTTGGCCACAGAACACTTTTCAGCTGAGAAAAAAGCTCACGGAACACCAGACACGTGAAATATCGGTGTAGAGAGTGTGTTGCCGCGCAGCGCCCTCTAGATTTGTATATTATTTATCTAATCAAATTACATATTAATGAATTTTTACATTTTTATGCTTATAATATATTTTAGGTATAAACCTCTTCACTAAGATATTATGTAGAATAGATATGGTATCTTCTATAATTATTCATCAATGTAAAACCGATATTATCTAATTCTAATACATAGGAAAATATTTCATAATAAGTTATGATCGAACACAAAGTGTTAAATATTTTATTAAAATTTAAAATCATGATTTTTTCACGCACCACCTATCAATCACGGATAGAGCACTAGTGTTCCGTATAACATAGTTTGGGAAACGCTGCTCTAGACTGTTACATAGGATAAGTTGGGAAAGATGTGGCTTCTTTATAACTGTTACATAGGATAAGGTGGGAAAGATGTGGCTTCCTTATAACTGTTACGTAGGATAAGGTGGGAAAGATGTGGCTTCCTTATAACTGTTACGTAGGATAAGGTGGGAAAGATGTGGCTTCTTTATAACTGTTACATAGGATAAGGTGGGAAAGATGTGGCTTCCTTATAACTGTTACATAGGATAAGGTGGGAAAGATGTGGCTTCCTTATAACTGTTACATAGGATAAGTTGGGAAAGATGTGGCTTCTTTATAACTGTTACATTGGATAAGGTGGGAAAGATGTGGCTTCCTTATAACTGTTACGTAGGATAAGGTGGGAAAGATGTGGCTTCTTTACAACTGTTACATAGGATACGGTGGGAAAGATGTGGCTTCTTTATAACTGTTACGTAGGATATGGTGGGAAAGATGTGGCTTCCTTATAACTGTTACGTAGGATAAGGTGGGAAAGATGTGGCTTCCTTATAACTGTTACGTAGGATAAGGTGGGAAAGATGTGGCTTCTTTACAACTGTTACGTAGGATAAGGTGGGAAAGATGTGGCTTCCTTATAACTGTTACGTAGGATAAGGTGGGAAAGATGTGGCTTCTTTATAACTGTTACATAGGATAAGGTGGGAAAGATCTTCCTTATAACTGTTACATAGGATAATGTAGTGATGTTGTGGCTACCTTATAGATGTTACATAGGATAATGTAGTGATATTGTGGCTTCCTTATGGATGTTACATAGGATAATGTGGTGATGTTGTGGCTTCCTTATAGATGTTACATAGGATAATGTAGTGATGTTGTGGCTTCCTTATGGATGTTACATAGGATAATGTAGTGATGTTGTGGCTTCCTTATGGATGTTACATAGGATAATGTAGTGATGGTGTGGCTTCCTTATAGATGTTACATAGGATAATGTAGTGATGTTGTGGCTTCCTTATGGATGTTACATAGGATAATGTAGTGATGTTGTGGCTTCCTTATGGATGTTACATAGGATAATGTAGTGATGGTGTGGCTACCTTATAGATGTTACATAGGATAATGTAGTGATGTTGTGGCTTCCTTATGGATGTTACATAGGATAATGTAGTGATGTTGTGGCTTCCTTATGGATGTTACATAGGATAATGTAGTGATGTTGTGGCTTCCTTATGGATGTTACATAGGATAATGTAGTGATGGTGTGGCTACCTTATAGATGTTACATAAGATAATGTAGTGATGTTGTGGCTTCCTTATAGATGTTACATAGGATAATGTAGTGATGTTGTGGCTTCCTTATAGATATTACATAGGGTAATGTAGTGATGTTGTGGCTTCCTTATGGATGTTACATAGGATAATGTAGTGATGTTGTGGCTTCCTTATGGATGTTACATAGGATAATGTAGTGATGTTGTGGCTTCCTTATGGATGTTACATAGGATAATGTAGTAATGTTGTGGTTTCCTTATAAATGTTACAAAGGTTAAGTAATAATGTTGTGGCTCCTAACTGTTACATGGGATAAGGTAATAAAAGTTTCGAGACGACTTGAATGGGTAATGAAGAAATCTTTATTATAAATGCCCAACGTTACGACAAGATGGTGTCATCATCAGGTACAAGTAGTTTAAACCCATCCCAAACAACCCAGCAATCACACTTGAAAAACAACTGAACAAAAAAGATAAATTATTTACTGGATATCTTTATTTTTATCCAAGGAAAATTGACTTACAAGTACTATAACTTTATGGCATTCTCGAACCACACAAATAAGGCTGCCTGTACTATCCGTTCATGACTCGTTTAAGTCTAACCCTGGTAAATAAATAGCCTGGGCCCTCACGCCTTACATAACTTCTGTAGATTCCTTTTTTAACCCTTGCGCTGCGGCTGGGACGTATATTGCCCAGTGTTCCCAACCCCCTCACACTGCGACAGGTCAAGTTCAGCGTAGACTTCTCTAATTAAAAATTTATTTCGCCAAATTAATTACAGATACACACAGATATATATATATATATATATATATTAAATTTTGTTAGATAACACATACAGAAAACAAGACATACAGTTTTTAAGGGAGGTTAAGTCTGGTAAATAATGTATCCCCACTGCTATATGAGTATTATTTATTCAGATACATTCAAAACCAGGATAAACTTCATATTTTCTCACCGTGTAGCTTGTGCTCTAGGTTTGTGTGTTTGGAATTAAGCACAAAGCTACACAATGGGTTATCTGTGCTCTGCCCAAAACGGGTATCGAAACCCGGTTTCTAGCGTTGTAAGTCCACAGACATACCGCTGTGCCACTGGGGGGGGGGGCTGTGTCCTAGGAAAAAATACATATTATTTGTCTTGTCATTTGATGTCCAGTGCCCTCTGGTCATGTTGAGCTACGTTTGATCCCTGTAGACATAACTGAAAACGTATAACTTATCTAAATTTAACTAATACATAGAACAAGAGATATAGTTGGTAAGGCAAGCAAAGTCTGGTAGATATGCAACTTCGACAAATGTTTCCCACTCTCATTCAAAATTGCCACACGTGACAAAGTTGGAAAGTATTTATTGGCATCCCACCTAATGTTCATACGTGGTTTCCCTCAGCGTTTCCCACTCAGCCCTTCAGTAACCAACAAGATGTCGAAACGGAATGAATGACGTCTGCGTGCCAACCATGCCCACATGGCTAGAGCGGCGAGTGTTAACCCTAATTACTACATAAATATGCTTGATGCTCATGACTCAGAAGATGGTAAAAGTGAGTCAAGTGGTGTTAAAATGTGTGATGATGAAGAGGCAAAGAGACAAGAGGAGTCTTCATCTAGTGGGTCCCTCAGTGGCACAGCGATATGTCTGCGGATTTACACCACTAGAAACCGGGTTTAGATACCCGTGGTAGGCAGAGCACGGATAGCCCTTTGTGTTGCTTTGTGCTTAATAACAAACAACAACCATCTAGTGATGATAGTCAAGATAATGAACCTGGATCCAGCAGAGGAAAGCATAAACAGCGAGACACCTTAATGGCTAGCTTTAACGTTGTGTAACATTTCACCGACGTTTCTGTCAAGAAAAATTGCAACATTGCACTTAACCTCTACCGTATTGACCCCAATGACCCCATTACACTTTTTGTTTCCCTCTTTGAATTCACAACAACAAAAACTCTCTTCAAACAGATGGTTTAAACATGGACAACCCTGTTTCACCTGTTCTCGCCAACATATTTATGAACGAGATTGAAACACAACCCATACAATCCACACCTTATCCTCCTCTATACTGGCACAGATATGTCAAGACACTTTTGCTGGTTTCTATTCTATTGAACACATACACACTTTTTTGAAAACCTAAACTCCATTCACCCTAACATTAAATTCACAGTTGAATACGAAAATAACAAACAGATACCTTTTTGAACCTCGATATTATTAAATCCAACACACAGTTCAAAACCAAAATTCACCGAAAAATCATTCACATAGCCCTCTACATCCCATGGATTTCTGCCCATAAATCCAAACAAAAACGTAATATACTGAAAAACCTTATAAACACAGCTTCAAAAAATCCACTTTATAAAGCATTCCGTCTTTAACACCAACAAATTTCCATCAGCTATTGTCGAAATATTTCCACACAACCACCAGAAGAGAAACCTCAAAACTCAACACACACAAACAAAATTGACACTAATACACCAAACGACAACACAACATTACACTGCAGTTTACCATTTATCCCTGACATCAGCTCAAAACTTGTCATTAAACACAAAATTCCTGTTGATTTACAATTCCCACAAATATCTGGCCCTAAACTAAAATAATCATCAAATGAAAATTAAATAAGAATCCCACAATTTCAACGTCATTTATAAATTAACGTGCAATAACTGTCTTGAATTCTACATTGGAGAAACCGAAAAAAAGTGGAAACCTGATTCAACGAACATAATAAAAAAAACCTCCCACGTTTACCATCATTGCAACTAGGAACTACTGTATATCTATACAAAACACTGTGATTTTAAACAAAGAACCAAACATCAGCAAATGCAAAATAATGGAGGCCATTTTAATTGAAGAAAACAACCCTGCTTTAAACCAACACCGCGAGGTACCAAGATACCTTTACTAAGCTGTTAAGCAATCTCCGGTCATGTGACCTCTTTGTTCCATACTGTAAATATATATTCCTGTGTCTGTGTAAACTACTTGTACCTGATAATGACATCGAAACGTTATAATATAAATTTAATAGTACTGTCTGTTGCGTGTCCTTGTAACTACTTCGTAGGGTGTGGATGGATCTTCACCAAATTTGGTATGTAGGTTCATTGGGTCCATGGAGAGATAAAAAAATCAGTTTTGCATTAGGCGGTCTTTATGGGCGTTTTTTAACAATACTTCGCCCCATGTAAATGGATTTTCACCAAATATGGTGTGGGTGTTATTTGGGTCCGTGGAGAGATACAAACAAATTTTCAGTTTTGCATTAGGCGGTCTTTATGGGCGTTGTTTAACAATACTTCGCCCCATGTAAATAGATTTTCACCAAATATGGTGTGGGTGTTATTTGGGTCCGTGGAGAGATACAAACAAATTTTCAGTTTTGTATTTTGCGGTTTTAATTTGGGGTTTTGGATTTTTTTACCACTACTTCGCCCCCCTCTTGATGGACCTTCACCAAATTTGGCATGAAGGTTTGTTGGGTCCATGCAGAGATACATGCAAATTTGCGGTTTCACATTTTGTGTTTTGCAGTTTCTATGGACGTTTGTTTTTTTGAC
>NW_013668675.1:118749-122107 GCF_000517525.1 Limulus polyphemus | reverse complement strand
TTTTATGGGCGTTTTTTAACAATACTTCGCCCCATGTAAATGGATTTTCACCAGATATGGTGTGGGTGTTATTTGGGTCCGTGGAGAGATACAAACAAATTTTCAGTTTTGCGTTTTGCGGTTTTTATGGGCGTTTTTGCGTTTTTTTACCACTACTTCGCCCCCTGTTGATGGACCTTCACCAAATTTGGCATGAAGGTTTGTTGGGTCCATGCAGAGATACATGCAAATTTGCGGTTTCACATTTTGTGTTTTGCAGTTTCTATGGACGTTTGTTTTTTGACAATTACATATAAGGGAAGCAACCTTTCATGTCCAAAGATAACCTTCCATTAATCATGAATTTGCATATCTTCCGTCCAAGGGATAGATACTCCATCTAATTTGTAATAAAGTTTTTTCATTACCTATTCAAACCGTCTCAAAAGTGTTATTTTAAAAAAATGGTGGGTTACTCACCATCAAGGATAATGTAATGATGTTGTGGCTCGCAAATGTTACATGGGATAAGGTTGTGATGATGTGGCTCGCAAATGTTACATGGGTTAAGGTTGTGATGATGTGGCTCTTTTTCAGTTTACAATCCTCTCCCACATACCGCCTACATTTCAATATTTAACCCCTCTCCTGGCTTTTACCAAACCATTGGTAATGGTCCAGCGTGATCTAGTGGTCAAGCTGCATATCGAAAGTTCTGAGGTTTGCGCCGTGATTCCGCTATACATGCTCCAAACTTTCACCTGTGGAATAAGAGTGACAATCAATATCGTCATTCATTTCAAAGTCTTTGTGGCGTTGGGCGCTGCTGACTGGGCTCCTGTCCTGTGGTCAGTCTTCCAAAATTAGGAACGGGTGTAGTTGTACAGTAGGATGTTTATTCCATGTCTGATATTCAGACAAACCATTCTAACCTGCCAAAAATCCAGAATAGTTTGTCTGAATATCAGACATGGAATAAACATCCTAGTGTACAACTACATCCGTTCCTAATTTTGCCCCCACGGCTGAAAGGGCGAGCATGTGTGATGGGGATTCGAACCCGCGACCCTCAGATTGCGAGTCGAGCGTCTTAACCACCTGGCCATGCCGGGGCCCTAACCACCTGGCCATGAAAGATTCGAATTTCAAATTTTGAGAAATGGTGAAAGAGATGGTTAAACAAAATTCTGGAAAAAAATATGGGAATGGTTTAGGTAAACGTCAGAAGGAGATGCGAAACTTGAATATTTGGACATAATGACAAGAATTGATATATGAATTTTTGACAGGTTATTATAATGTGACGGTCAATCCCACTATTCGTTGGTAAAAGAGTAGCCCAAGAGTTGGCGGTGGGTGGTGATGACTAGCTGCCTTCCCTCTAGTCTTAGACTGTTAAATTAGGGACGGCTAGCGCAGATAGCCCTCGTGTAGCTTTGCGCGAAATTCAAAACAAACAATTCATGACTTTTCCCCTAGAGTTTAGAGTATGATCCCATTTTCTTCTTTCGCCAGCAATTTTTACATTAATTATACTACCCAGATGAAGTAAATTGTAATTGATTTTTCTGTGCGGATTCTCTTAATCTTTAAGCCGAACACGTAAAAGCACTCTATTTATGTGTGTGTTAAAATGACAGGTTGTTCAAATTGCCTTAATGGACGGCTGTGCTCTACACGTTTAATCGTATTATGAAGGGCGATTTGCACTTCGATCAACATTAATAAAACAACAGAAACTGTAAGACCGTTTCCGGCATTATTTGGTTCCATTTTCTTTTCCTGCAGCTAATGACTAATTTAGTAATTTCAGAGTTTGTTTATTTGGTAGCACGTGCAAATATTACTATTCTAATCGATTTTCAGTTTTTACTACACGTCGTTAACTCAGACTCAGTGTGTCGTCACCAAATCAGAGTCTCCTTCATCTTACTACATATAATAACACGTAACGACCTTCTAGATATAGTAATTCGACCTTAGTTTTTTTTCATTAGTTTGGAAAGAAAGCACCTACATTTCCATTTGGTCCAAACTTAGCAAGTACTAGCTTTTAGGCTTCAAGCATAAATTACATTATATTAGTTACTAGCTAACGACTTATATATATATATATATATTTGTATCTTTTTATTAAAAGTGCAAATCAAACACTGTAGGAGTGATATCAACCTCCATATTGAAGATGGGTCACTAAAGATTGTTTCGGTTAGATTTGTTTTCATTCCACCTCTTTTCTGCGTATTTGCATCAAAAATGTCAATACTAAATGATGCTAAATCGTTGCTGACTGGATGTGATTTTTCATCGTTTACGTATTCTACAAGCGTGCATGTGTTCGGAAGTAAAGTTAGGAAGTAGAACCATTTTCACAGTTTATATTATACAAATATGTATGTGTTTTCGGAAGTAAAGGTAGGAAGTAGAACCATTTTCACAGTTTACATTATACAAGTATGTATGTGTTTGGAAGTAGTATTAGGAAGTAGAATCATTTTCACAGTTTACATTATGCAAGTATCTATGTGTTTTCGGAAGTAAAATTAGGAAATGAAGCTTGCATGCTTTAATTTTTGCAAATCGGATATATTTTTCAGGCTTTTCAAATAATAAAACATAAATAACTTTATAGGCGGTATGGTAAGATTTGTCCTAAGCTTTTGAAGCCTCCCTTTTCTGGTCTTATTGTTTTTTTCGACGGTGTAATCCACATTTGTTTAAAAAAAAAAGCTGAAACAAATTGATTTTGTTTTATGGGCTTTGAAAAGTTTCAGATTCTTAACTCTGTGATGTGTTACCAGTACATTAGAAGGTTTTAAATCTCTCTGAACTTTGTAGTTGTATATTTTGAATCTGGATGCCTTGTACTTAATTGGCTTCTTAAAGTTTGTAAGTTTATGAAGTTCATAAATTAACCAGGCTAGACAAATATAACTCAAGATTCTTATGTTTTTTGTTGTTGTTTTTTTGTAAAAGATAACTGCTTTACGGAGCTCGTGCCATTAAGAGATATATAGAAATATGTGAGTTGAATTTATAATACGATCAAGTCCCCTAACCATAGATACAAGGTTAAAGTTCACAGTTACAATTTGAAATTTTAATACATGCAGAGGTTGATTCCTTTATATTAAAATGTTTTGGAGCGTCACCACATCGTTGCAGTTCATGTAAACACATCCAGTCTTACTCAGTCTGACGACAGTGAAACTTGACAGTCGCCCTGCCGTGTAGTTTCTAATGCAAATGTTCCATCGTAAGGGGCCCGGCATGGCCAGGTGGTTAAGGCACACGAAACGCAATCAGAGGGTCGCGGGTTCGAATCCCTGTCACAACAAACATTCTCGCCATTTTAGCCGTAGGGGCGTTATAATGTGAC
>NW_013668675.1:108324-118642 GCF_000517525.1 Limulus polyphemus | reverse complement strand
CTACCTGAGGGCTTTCCATAATCCAGCTAGTGTATAATAACGACTGCTTTTCAGCGGCCGCACAACAGTCTCATCACACAGAAATTCATTAGCGCTGCATCGGGCAATTTGACCAGGATTTCTTCTTATAGAATAGCATGAATATCCATTTTATTCTTTAGCTGCTTGAAGTATGCGACAGTTGAAAGGATATTTTGTGGAAGCAACTAGAGTACAGGTGATTTGAATCACTTTTCCAGACGGAGATCCTTTTTGGTTATGTTGTATACTGTTGCCTGGGGCACGTGAATGACTTTTACCACTGATTTTTGTGTTTATAGATTCTCACATGTTAAAGCCGCATTTGACTTACCACTGCTGGAGGTCTCTTTCTGGATGATCTTGGCACCCTAAGTTGATCCATTGTTTTCCAGTACCGTTAAGTATAAGGGATATTCCATTGATCCATTGTTTTCCAATACCATTAAATATAAGGGATATTCCAATCTTGAAAGTTCCAAATTCCCTGTCTGAATAAATCTTTAAAGTGAGTGTATGAATGTTTGAGTCCAATACTGACTTTTTGGTGACGTCACACTACCTACGAAACGCCAAGTAATCTAAAAATGTAGTTCTGATACATAATTTCCACGATGATTTGATACTGGCTGTGATTTGTAAGTGAATTGATGACTTACATATTCAAAATTATTTTAATATAGCGTTCTCGGCACTCTTTATATAGGAAGTCATTGTATAACTTCCTTCAGGAAATGAAAGGAATCCTGTCATTCTTTCTTGTTCTTCTTATATTCCATTTGTATTCTGTGTTTATAAAACAGTTAAATTCATTTTGGATTTTTTTAATATAAAGTATACTTAATTCAAATGGCCAAAAACGTAATAGTTAGCGAACCCAGACAGTACGTCCGAGGATTCACGGTTCGCGACTCGTTGCCGCAAAAACGCGCTCTCGATACTTTAGGCCCGTAGGTGCGCTATAGAAGTAATAGTCAAATCCCATTATTCCATCAGAAAAGAGTAATCTTAAGACTGGCGATGGATGCTGGCAGCGTTTCCATATTATATCGGTTCAAAATTAAGGATGAGCTATATAGAGAGAACCCTTAATTTCGAAGATCTGCACGTAATTCTGAAAGAAACAAATGATAAGACACCTTTTAAAATTACCATAATGCATTTTATAGGTCTAGTTTAGAATAATTTTACAAGACTCTTGAATGATGTATTGACAACGAAAAAAGTATCATAAGCGAGATTTCTAATGACGTTGTTACATCATTTTACATACTATAATTCTGCGCATGCGTTAAAACAGTCGTGTTTTTGGGATATTCCTACAATGAATGTATTTAAATTTTATTTTGGTTTATTTAAAACAAGAAACATTATTCTGTCTATAGCTAACTATATTGTAGCATATCTAAACCAGAAGCCCCTCAGTGGCACAGCCGCAAGTGTGAAGGCTTATAACGTTAAAAACTGAGTTTCAATACCCGTTTTGGACACAACATAGATAGCCCATTGCATAGCTTTGTGCTTAACTACAGCAAGCAAAATTTAAACCAGGATCGTTATCTGCTTTGATAAGAACAGTTGAAAAAAGTTTATCGACCACCAAGCCAATAACTCGATATGAACTAGTATATCAAACAGCGAACTCTTTTACGAGCTGGCTGTAATAATAATGAATTTAAGTTCTAGCTAAGAATGGATTAGTAATACACGTGTACTTTTTATTATTTCGTGAAACTAACAAAGGTACTGATGCATAGTAAAAACAGGAACCCCTCATATACAAAGTATGATATGATGGAACGGCTATAAAATACATGTAAAACGACTAAAACAGATATAAAATAAAACATACAATAGGCGTTTGACGTTTCGAAACGTCAAAGCCCTATTATTATTTTTATCTTATATCTCTTTATATAAATTACATAAATTTTAAGAGCCCACTATGTTATAAGGCTGAAGTATTTCCATCACGCCAACTTGATTTTTCAATACTTGGCAAAAGGCAGAAAACACGAATACTGTGTAAATGAAAGTCCACTGTGTCCCTCTTCTGAGGCTCAGGTGCTTCCACTACGCTACCTCTACTTTTTCATTACATTATAGGTATTTACAAAATACACTAATATTGTGGAAACAAAAGTCCACTGTGTGTCCCTCTTCGGAGGCTGAAGTGCATCCACTGCGCCACCTTGATTTTTTCTTTACATCATAGTTATATATAAAAAAAACACCAATAGTGTGGAAACGAAAGTCCACTGTGTCCCTCTTCTGAGATTAAAGTGCTTCCACTACGCTTCCTTGACTTTTTTTTCCACATAATCAATGTCTCGTATACTAATGAGAACCACAATACTTTACCTTTGTATATAATCCATCCCTTTCTTGATTATTTTTGTTTATCGTTGTCTATACTATTTTGAAACATTTGCCGTAACAGACCACATTATGGAATTTTTCGTTCATGAAAACTGTACTATTTTCTAGTCAAAAATTTTTTCAGTTGCCTTAGATAATACTCTGAAATTCAGCCTTACAACACGTACTTCTATTAGTTACCTCAAAAAAAGTCTTAACTTTACTGTCAAGTTGAATTATTTGGTAACAAAGCTGTCTCTCTCGTGAAGGCTTTTAATATTTTGAAACAGCAGTGTTGATGGTTTTGAAAGAACGTTGCAAAACTCTGGTCATAACTCGACAAAGGCATGGACTACGAATAAAGCGTTTCGTCTAATACGATATTGTTGAAATTAGAAAATTGAAAGCAGTAATTTCCATAATGTGAATTTATTTTCCTTACCAAAACGTGAATTTTAGTTAATAAAAGATGACGTAGAAGCCTAATCTATTCTTAGATTCGCTAGTGTTAGTGATGAGTAAAGTTCTATACATCAAAACCAAACAAACTGCTTGCATTCCGCTACTAATTGATGTCTGCTTTATTTTCTTCGTGCTTTCAAACAGCATGATAAGCTGTGAATCCTGCGAAACTATTCTGCTGCAGCGGAAGTAGCGAATGAGAGAATTGAGTAAGCTTCTACGTCATCGTTGATTCACTAAAATTCATGTTTTGGTAAAGAAATGAAATTCATCAAGAAATAATCAGTTAGTCCACTAAAAAATAACGGACAATTAATTGTAACGGTACATCACATCTTATCTAAAAACTTAAATTATATTACGTTATTATCAAAATGCTTACAACCTTTATTGGATTATAACTATATTTTATATTTGCGTGGTCACGAAGCTCTGTCTTTGCCAAAACACACACAAAAAATTATTCTAACACTATTTATTACATAGCATCATATAAAACAGATGATGTATTAGAATTGGCACAGTAAATTCTGTTGTCAAACTTTAACTCTGGGTTTTTTTCTTATTTCTTTCCTTTGATTTATAGCTTTTCAACGCTATTGTAATTCTCTTGGAAAGAACATACAGTTAAGTGCAGTTTTAATATAGGATCAAGGGAATAACACAGTTTCCAAATCATATCTTTTCTGAAACTCACAAATTCTTCTACTGAAGGATCATATTTCCAGTATTGTACTAACGTGTAGTTGGAATACCCAAAGGAACAGGGTTAACTCATTTCCTGGTTAGTTTGTTTTTTTGCTTCCATGAAAAACAATAGTTTGAAGGCTCTTCTGTATTCTTTAGATCACCTTAAATTGACACATGTATGTTGATACTTCTGCTGTTGTCTTTAGAGAATTGAGACAAGTCTCGCAGTTTCGAGAATAATTCATCAGTAAACCCAAAATGTTGTTTTCCCAGCATTGCCTCTCTATTCAAAACAACCAGGATAAGTCTGGGTATGAGCTTTATTACATATTTTTTCAAGTCTGTATTCTAATTTATACCTGTACTTCGTTAACAAAAAAAATTAACATCTAATGCAGAGTGCCTACAAAATCGCACGTTTTCTAAATATAAAAAAATCACATAAAAATTGTGAAGTCCCCCCCTACTGACATTTTAAATATCTTTGGCATAACTGTACTTAAAGGCAAAACATATCTAATAAATATAATATTGTTCGTATTTAAAGGCAGAACACATCAAAGAAAAATAATGTTATTCGTATTTAAAGGCAGAATATATCAAAGAAATATAATATTGTTCGTATTTAAAGGCAGAATATATCAAAGAAATATAATATTGTTCCAATATTGTTGCTGCATGTATTACTGCCTTACAGTTAAAGAAATAAAATCCACAGACTTTATGATGGCAAGCATTTAAAATACCTTTGCTTACTAGAATGTAAAAAAAATAAATCTTTTTCACATTGATACATAAAGTGTTGTTTATCACTTTACACGTTCTTCCATATGCCGTGATGATTTTAGAAAAAACAAAACAAATCATAAGATTGTAATAATTAAATAAATCCCAATTAAATAACTGGATAACCTTAAGGTTTTTAAGGATTGGTATTCCATCTTCAGAGATAAATTCCATAGTTTGATTCCGAAACAAGAATGTTAACGTTTCAAAAGTCATCGGATTTCTTTAAACTGATTCGACCACAAGATGGTTCAAGTTTTATGTGCGAGAACATGCAAATATGAAGGCAAGAATTAAGTTAACAATAAGAGGGAATACTTTCGATAAATGCGATTTAGTGTAAATCCAAAGTGAGTTTGAGATCTTAACCAATGCCAAAGATGATCACAGTTGCCATCTTATATCGCAATTGACTACCTTGAGATATATCAAATGGAAATATGAGCATCCTTGCAAACCCACGGGTACAGGAGCACTTCAATAATACCCAGTTTGAATAAGAAAATTACTCAGACTATACTATAAACCCTCAGGCTAATTAACTTAAATTCATTTGTTTTGGCTCAACTTGGAGATAAGTGCTCTTGGTTAGGTTTAATTCCTACAGCTGGAAAATAACCCTATAAATATAAAGTAGTCAACCGGGAGGACAGTGATGGTGAACTTTCGTGATTTACTCATCGAGGTCATTGGGTAGGAGTCCAGATTCATATAAACAAGAGTGCATATTGTTAAGCATTTTTGTTACGCTCATCGTTTTCCATACGTTCTGGAGGCCTAAAGGTCAAGGTTTTCTATTATTCCTAGTTTTCGATAGGGAGAAAGGCTGGGTTCAAAATATTGTGGTTCTCATTTGGTGTTAAAACACGTCCTTAAGTTAATATTATTCTAGTTCTAGATTGTTTATAGGAAGCAAGGCTTGGTTCAAAATATTGTGGTCCTCATTTGGTGTTAAAACACGTCCTTGAGTTAATATTATTCTAGTTCTAGATTGTTTATAAGAAGCAAGGCTGGGTTCAAAATATTGTGGTTCTCATTTGGTGTGAAAAAACGTCCTTGAGTTAATATTATTCTAGTTCTAGATTGTTTATAGGGAGCAAGGCTTGGTTCAAAATATTGTGTTTATCATTAGGTGTTATAACACGTCCCTTAGTTAATATTACTCTAGTTCTAATTCAATGATATGGAGCAAGGCTGGGTTAAAATATTGGAGTTATTATTACTTCGTATCAGGTTACACATCTGGGTTAACAATATCGTGATTCTTGTTTGTGTGAAATAATAAATGCGGATAAACAACATGGCCGGTTATTCTTTGATATCGCGTAACAGACCTGGGTTAACAATATCATTAGTTTTATTAATTTGGGGAAACGAATATGGATGAAATATATGAAGAATCTAAGTTGATACCGTGTAAAAATATCTGGGTTAACAATATTATAAATCTTAATTAGTATCGCGTATCAAATCAGGGTTAATAATATTGGAAATCATAACTAGTATCGCGTATCAAATCAGGGTTAATAATATTGGAAATCTTAGTATCGCGTAACAAATATGAGTTAATAATATTGGAAATCTTAGTAACGCGTAACAAATATGGGTTAATGATATTGGAAATCTTAATTAGTATCGCGTAACAAATATGGGTTAAAACATCGGGAAGCTTTGTTAGTGGTTAGGGCGTTTGACTCGTAATCTGAGGGTCGCGGGTTCGAAACCCCGTCCCACTAAACATGCTCGCCCTTTCAGCCGTGGGGGCGTTATAATGTAACGGTCAATCCCACTATTCGTTGGTAAAAGAGTTGCCCAAGAGTTGGCGGTGGGTGGTAATGACTAGCTGCCTTTCCTCTAGTCTTTGACTGCTAAAATAGGGACGATTAGCGCAGATAGCTCTCGTGTAGCTTTGCGCGAAATTCAAAACAAACAAATAAACAAAGCTTTGTTAGTAATGTATAACAATCCTGGCTGAATAATTTCGGAAATCTTAAATGGTATCAGGTATTAAATCTGGCTAACTATATTGGAAATCTTAGTATTACATATTAAATATTAATAAACATTATCAAAAATTATAGAGGATATCGTGTAAACAAATCTGGGTTATAAATATTGAAAATCGTTGTTAATATCGCATAATAAATTTGAGTTCATAACATCAGAAATCTTAGTTAATTAGTATTGTGTAACAAATTGGTTAACAACATGGTATTCTCAGGAGAAAAGACTTCCGCACAAGTATCAGATAAATCCTTTAATAACAGCAGGGCCAACCAGGGAAGTTGTGGAGTAGTCCGTGTTTGAAAACTTTACTGAACTGTAATCTTGTGTGAAAAAGGAATTTAGTTCTAGTCCTACAGCCTTCACTCTCTTGGGACTGATATCCACAGAACCAAAATATTGACTTTACTCGCAAATCTCGTAGTAGAATCCAACCAATAAAGTATGTTTGAATTCAACAGATAAACTCGGTTTCTTTGTCCAGTTGACAACGTCAGGCACCTTGTAACCTTTGTTTTCTCACAGCATCTGCTGGTTGTGACATACGGATATCATCCATTAGACCAACAAAGGATATTACAGTTGGCGACCTTTTCAAGAAGAATGTGTGATGCTACTGCAACATTCTTTTGGGCAGAATAAACATTATCTGCTTTATATAACAAGGCAACTTTAACTTTTTTTGTGCCACGTGTCTATGCTAAAACTGCATAGAAATGACAAAAAATAAAGTGTGTTTTTTATTTCTGTATCAATAAAAGCAGGTTGGAAACGTATAAAACGCAACTATGTCACAACAAATATAGAGAAATCTTAGTTTGTTAGAAATCTTAATATGGGTTAACGATATCGAATATATTAGTTGGTATCGCTTAACAAATATGGGTTAACAATATCGGAACTATTTGTTAGCACCGCGTAACAAATATAGGTTAACAATATTGGGACTCCAATACGGTGGTAGGAAATAATTAAAGAGATCTGTTTTAGAACAAAATTGATTTAATAAACCGACTATTGAGATGATGCTTTAACAAATATATTTACTCTAACTTCATAGACGAGTTTAAAACCAAAATTGTACTGCTAAAAAAAAAGACGTGTTAAACGTTCCCTCCTAAATGTAATTTTCATTGATCTTCCTTTGATGGCCAGAATTATTCAGCCTCTCCCTTTTTCTTCCCCCTATTCCCCCAACTCCCTGTAGGTTGTCAAACATATACTGTAAATTTTTAATACACCTTTGGTTAGCAAATATCGTTAAAACTTTGTTCTGTGGCAGTTTCGAAGGCCTTTCGTCCATATGTCAAACATCCAATATAAAATGCAATTTTAAAACAAAAATCACGACATCAAAAATAGGCCTAATAGAAAAAATTTTGAAGAGAGGTCGTTAGCCTTTGATCGTTAGAAATTCCTATTTTAGCAGTGATGAAAAATTACATTGAAAAAAAGGAAAGATCGATACAGGCCTGCAGGCTAAAAAAAAAAACGATCGATACAGGCTTGCAGTTATTTATTGGATGAGCATTGAATTCCTTATCATTATTGAGAAAACGTTGCGATCTGAAACAAACATTAAAGTAAACTGAAACACGTTTTTCACGAATCTTGATCCATTACTTATTATTCAAATTAACGTTTATATAATTTACAGTTTGCTTCGTACGTTACTCTGCCACTATCGATTGGTTTCAATTTCGCGCAAAGCTACACGAGGGCTATCTGCGCTAGCCGTCCCTAATTTAACAGTGAAAGACTTAGAGGGAAAGGCAGCTGGTCATCCCATCATCTGTCTTATAAAATGAATGAGGAGCGGTTTTTCATCACACCATCTTTCTTACATCAGCTTTCAAAGATCATATTTGTTTGTTTGTAATTAAGCACAAATCTACTCAATGGTATAGAAATTCGGTTTCTAGCGTTTTAAGTCTACAGACTTGCCGCTGTCCCACTGAGAAATGTCTGTATTCAATGTTTGTGCTTCAGCTAAACATGTCACTGATGTATTTTTACCTGAATATTGAGTTGTTAATCAGTTATTGTATTCGGATTTTTTTTCCAGTACTTGCGAAAAATTATCATTTGACTCCATCTTATAACTTGTCCCCCGGTGGGACAGTGGTAAGTTTTCGGATTTACAATGCTAAAATCAGGGGTTCTGTGTCCACTGAGGGGAATCGAACCCCTGATTTTAGCATTGTAAATCCGAAATTGTTATGAAGAAGAAAGAGGTTACAACAGAAGAATATGGCAACAAGTAGAGTTGGTATAGTCTATCCGGTATTCTTTAAAGACCCAAAGGTAACAAAATATGCTTGAATTATGGCTCTCTAACCTGCTTAGAAATAACTAATTATGTTTGTTAACGATTGGCTACCACAAAAACTTGTTAAATCGATACGTGCTACCAGCCCATAATGGACCTGCTTCGAATACTCTGATAAAGTATTAAATATTAGCAGTCTTTAATGTTCCTTTATACTGTATACGTAAATTGTATATACATATGCCCATACAAGTAATATTTATTTATAAAAGTCGTTGCTAAGCTGGTTGTCAGTATCTTTGTCTCAGTGCGAAATATTTTGATCATTTTCTCTGTTTTCTGTGTAATTTCTTGAAGCTCCAATTTTGTCTTTGTTGTAAGAAATAAAGAATAAGTCATTTATTGCCAATATGAACAATGGTCACTTTGTTGTAGTCAGGTTATCTTACGTTTCCTAAGCCTTACAAATGCATCGTAAACTAATTAGCTCCATTCTCCAGACTCATGATGCTTTTTCTTAACTAATTCTTATTTCACCCAACTTTGTCTTTCAAAACGAAAATGAGTAATTACATCTTACCTACGATAATACAATACTGGTTCTTTTACTTATCAGTTGGGTGATCATAAAAAAAATCCCATTTTAACTAAAATGGCTATTTTTAGAAAGAACAAAGACAGGGAGAATGAATAAGAACGAATAGAATGTTAATACACTTCCTGTATATCTTTTGGCGCGAATGTAGACAGCGGAGCTCAACAAACGATAAGCCTATAATCATGCAGATTATACTGTAATTATCTGCCAAGTAAACATCAAAATGTTAGCAGTGAAGAAAAGCATCGAATTACAAGTGTACGTAAGCAGTAGTAAGTTCAATTTATCTTGGATTAATTAGAAAATTTTGATTCATGACCATCGCAGTTTTCGGTAATATTAAATTGTAACACCATGCTAAGTGAAAGTAATAGGTCCTGTCAATCATGCAGAAGAAACGAGATGGCCTTAGAAAATGTGGAAAAAGGGCGTTGTGTGATGCTGACACACGGTGTGAACTATACAAAAGTCAAACTTTATGATAAGTATTTCATTGTTAGAATTCCACAGCATGTAAAGAGGGCGTTGTGTGATGCTGACACACGGTGTGAACTATACAAAAGTCAAACTTTATGATAAGTATTTCATTGTTAGAATTCCACAGCATGTAAAGGGGGCGTTGTGTTATGATGACACACACAGTGTGAACTATACAAAAGTAAATCTTTATGATAAGTATTTCATTGTTAGAATTCCACAGCGTGTAAAGGGGCGTTGTGTTATGATGACACACACACAATGTGAACTATACAAAAGTCAAACTTTATGATAAGTATTTCATTGCTAGAATTCCACAGCATGTAAAGGGGGCGTTGTGTTATGATGACACACACACAGTGTGAATTATACAAAAGTCAATCTTTATGATAAGTATTTCATTGTTAGAATTCCACAGCGTGTAAAGGGGACGTTGTGTTATGATGACACACACACAGTGTGAATTATACAAAAGTCAATCTTTATGATAAGTATTTCATTGTTAGAATTCCACAGCATGTAAAGGGGGCGTTGTGTTATGATGACACACACACAGTGTGAATTATACAAAAGTCAATCTTTATGATAAGTATTTCATTGTTAGAATTCCACAGCATGTAAAGGGGGCGTTGTGTTATGATGACACACACACAGTG
>NW_013668675.1:102756-107756 GCF_000517525.1 Limulus polyphemus | reverse complement strand
ACTCTACGGTGTGGAAGAAGAGACGATTAAAATGTTACATATGGTCAGTTCTACTCTATGGTGTGGAAGAAGAGACGATTAAAATGTTACATATGGTCAGTTCTACTCTACGGTGTGGAAGAAGAGACGATTAAAATGTTACATATGGTCAGTTCTACTCTATGGTGTGGAAGAAGAGACGATTAAAATGTTACATATGGTCAGTTCTACTCTACGGTGTGGAAGAAGAGACGATTAAAATGTTACATATGGTCAGTTCTACTCTACGGTGTGGAAGAAGAGACGATTAAAATGTTATATATGGTCAGTTCTACTCTACGTGTGGAAGAAGAGACGATTAAAATGTTACATATGGTCAGTTCTACTCTATGGTGTGGAAGAAGAGACGATTAAAATGTTACATACGGCCAGTTCTACTCTACGGTGTGGAAGAAGAGACGATTAAAATGTTACATACGGTCAGTTCTACTCTACGGTGTGGAAGAAGAGACGATTAAAATGTTACATACGGTCAGTTCTACTCTATGACGAGGAAGAAGAAACGATTAAAATGTTACATATGGTCAGTTCTACTCTACGGTGTGGAAGAAGAGATGATTAAAATGTTACATACGGTCAGTTCTACTCTATGGTGTGGATCCTGTCTGCTATAACAAAACGACAGTTGGAAGCGTTTAAATGTGGTGTTGTAGACGAATGATGGAGACCAGCTACACAGAGAAAGAAGAATTAATAAATATATTTTAGAAAGTGCAGCGACAAAAAAATAAATAAAAAGCTACCGGATATGTTTGTAATAAACAGAATATCCGATACTTTGGGTGTATAATTAGATCTGAATGAAGGTTGGCAGTGGTTCTGACGAGTACAATCGAAGTAAAAAAGATGTAGACTCAATGACGTTAAAAAATGGGTTGGAAATTTAAAGCTCCAATCAGGAAAATTGGTGGAGACATCGAGGAATTGAGAAACATGGAGAACTATAGTCGGCGGCAACTCTGAATGGACAGGACACCATTATCGATTGGTTGATTCTAAAAAGTATTGTTAAAATAACTTTGAAGGTGGCTCACAAACCGACTTCTGACATGATAATGTTATACTGAGTTTGGATCATTTATCACGTTTTATACGCAGTTATAAACAAAAAAACCAGTTTTGGTGTGTGATGTATCTTATTAATATTTTTAGCACTACAATCTTTATTCAGTTTATATCCGCCATATCCATTACAGACGATACGTTTCGCTCATTAAAGAGCTCATCAGGCCGGCTGAGATTCAACAAACACAATAGCGGCCGTAACACTATTTATATAATCTCTTTGTTACAACAACAGTTGCTACGGTGTGAACGCCCTTTACAAGCTGGCGAAGCATGATAACAATTCATTTTAATTGTCATAAAACATTAATATGAGGCCTATTATATTTGTTTATTCAGTAAATTAGATTTTTTTTTAAAAAAAAGAAAAAGGTTGTATAAAAGCATTTCAATTACACTATGTCTGCCATATCGACTGTAGACGATACGTTTCGCTTAACACAGATCTCACCAGGGCGGCTGGAATACAATAAACACAGTATTTATTGGTCGTAACACTATTTACATAAAGCATTTGTTACAACAACAATTGTTATCATGCTAATGCCTTTTCTAAACTGGCGAAGCATGATTACAATTAATTATACTTTAACAATTATTATTGTGTGAATGCCTTTTCTAAACTGGCGATACATGATTACAATTAATTATACTTTAACAATTATTATTGTGTGAATGCCTTTTCTAAACTGGCGATACATGAATACAATTAATTATACTTTAACAATTATTATTGTGTGAATGCCTTTTCTAAACTGGCGATACATGATTACAATTAATTATACTTTAACAATTATTATTGTGTGAATGCCTTTTCTAAACTGGCGAAGCATGATTATAATTAATTATACTTTAACAATTATTATTGTGTGAATGCCTTTTCTAAACTGGCGAAGCATGATTATAATTAATTATACTTTAACAATTATTATTGTGTGAATGCCTTTTCTAAACTGGCGATACATGATTACAATTAATTATACTTTAACAATTACTATTGTGTGAATGCCTTTTCTAAACTGGCGAAACATGATTACAATTAATTATACTTTAACAATTGCTATTGTGTGAATACTTTTTCTAAACTGGCGAAGCATGATTACAATTAATTATACTTTAACAATTGTTATTGTGGGAATGCCTTTTCTAAACTGGCGATACATGATTACAATTAATTATACTTTAACAATTATTATTGTGTGAATGCCTTTTCTAAACTGGCGATACATGATTACAATTAATTATACTTTAACAATTGTTATTGTGTAAATGCCTTTTCTAAACTGGCGAAGCATGATTATAGTTAATTATACTTGTCATAACACTGTATTGAATGAAGCATTAAGTGAAGGTTCTTAATATGAATATATCTATATCTATATATTTCAGAGAGTTGTAATCAAAATGACAAAAAGCCAATATTTTAATCCGTTTTCTTACCACAAAGAAAATAGAATGTAAGTTTACTTTAAATACTACATTCAATTGATTTTCACTTATTTCCTACTCCTTCTACGTTATTTTAATGAATACTTGGACAAGTGTGTGGATGACAGTTTGTCAGTCTACTAACTACTTTTCTAAGCCGTTACTTCTCTAACAATAGATCTTACCGAACAAGGCTTGTTTATTACTGATTGATATGTTTGGTAACATCTCCTTCTACGTCATTTCAGCTTAGTTTTTTTACAATTCGGTCTAATGTTGCCTGGAAACTCTCATCTAAGTTAGTTTACAAAAAAAAAAAAAACAATATTCATTAATCTTTTTCGCAAACTTTCTTGCTTGCGTTTGGAAGTTGTTGTTTTTTCTCTGTGCGGAGAATATTGATCGCAAACATCTATCACCTATAAAACCAACAACGTTGTTCATAAATTCACTGTGCACATGTCACGAAATTCAACACGAGGAATTATATTAGGCATGGGATTGGAGGTGACTTTTTTTAATATATTATTCCACAAACAACGTCATTAAAACCTACGCATTATCAACGAGTTACGATTAGTTTATAGTCACGTCTTTAACACTAATTGCTTAGCAACGGAATTGTAAAATTGTATTAATGTAAATTAAAATAATCACATTAATTGAAAAGTATCCGTCATCGTAGTTAGAGCTTAATATGTGATGAGAAGTTAAATCTCGTTACATAAGTGTATACTATGCACTCTATCTGAATCTTTAAAGATTCTCCCTGTTGTTGGTGGTGCTTTAAGGAAAAGAATGAGTTCATTGGAAAAAAAATTCTGCGATTTTAGATTGTAAAAAATACGCTAGCTCTGTTTTTACCTCTTCAAAGGAATTCTTTTTTTTTTTGCGGGACTTTGAGCTATCCATTCTAAAATATTAAATCAACACTTCCAACGATAAAGGACAGGTGAAGAGACTTCGAGCCATACAAGCCTAGCTCTAAAATCTTGCCAAGTCGGTCTTGATGTTAAAAGAAGTGAGAAGTGAACCGCGATAGCTGAATTTTCAATTTAAATTTCGCCTGCCCTCAATTGTTTCTTCATCAGAATAATTCTAACTTTTCAAGACGGTGTGTAACCCTTGATATTCCTACTATATTATGACTTAGTTTCAAGCTGCTCAGATCCCTAACTTTTATATACTCTTCCCCCCCCCCCTCTTCTTCTCTTTTAATGAATAAAGATGATAATTAAACCAATGGCCGTAGCTAAAGCGAAAGTTTATGGGAGATTCAAGCCCATAGGGCCAGCCTTACATATTGTATACCTTTTCAATATGAGTGTAAAGTTAAATAGTACGTTACATTTAATTTCAAATTTTAACCGCGGTCCCGAACTTGGTGACGTCATAGCTAGATACGGCCTTGATTTAATGATTAACAGAGTCGTCATAACCTGTATTATATTCCCTGAGAACTTCATATTTTCAAATACACTCACTGTTTAATTGATATTTTAAACAGGTGCAAAATATTTATTTTCTTCAATAATTTATTAAATTCAGTCCCTAAAACTGGGTTTACATCGCATAGATACTTGTAAATTTATATATCGACAGTGGCGACCTCTATAATTCTTCACCGTTGCTGATGACACAAGTTAGTACCTCAATTAGCAAAACTTAAATTTAGACCTCATAACGAATTAGTTTCGTTTAATACGGAAGAATAAATTAGAAGTTCAAGATGAAGAGTCACAAAAGTATTATTGTCTCTATTGTCTGCGGATTTACAACGCTAGAAACCGGGTTTCGATACCCTTGATGGACAGAGCATAGCTAACTCATTGTGTAGCTTTGTGCTTAACTTCAAACAAACAAGCTATAAACATAACCTTCACGTTCTCTTCACCTATCACTAGACGCTTAATATGAGAGATCAGTTTTCCTGTCACGTATATCATCAGGATGATCAACTAGAAAGACGAACTGTTCGTTTCTCACGTATAATTATCATTTCGTTAAACAACGCATTTCTTTGATCACGTAGATACATTTTTATATCATTTTAATGCGATGTTTTTTTTAACTTAAAACTTCATGTACTTTGACGGATATATCTGGAATTTTTTTTTACATTTACTTATGTCATTCAGCTGGTTTACTGATTACGAAACTTTTAGTTTACGAATTGTTGAAGTCATATGGCCTATCGCTCGTTGCTAAGTTTTCCAAACACGTAAACACCGTGTTACCGATTGATGGAGATACAAAAGTTGTTGTTTACATTCATCTGTGGAGTTGGGCATGAATAAAAAATGTGTACCATGTGAACAAATAAAGATCTTTCATTGTATCCTTTGTCTTTGCTTACATTTCATTTGTCCAAATACCTCTTTGGAAATAAAAAAAAAAAGCTTACATGTATGACATAAAACTAAAAGGTTAATTGTTTGTTTGTTTTTGAATTTCGCGCAAAGCTACAC
>NW_013668675.1:100929-102422 GCF_000517525.1 Limulus polyphemus | reverse complement strand
CTTTTACTAACGAATGGTGGGACTGACCGTCACATTATAACGCCCCCACGGCTGAAAGGGCGAGCATGTTTGGTGTGACGGGGATTCGAACCCGCGACCCGCAGATTGCGAATAGAGCGCCCTAACCACCTGGCCATGCCGGGGCCCTAACCACCTGGCCATGCCGGGCCGCTAAAAGATTGAACTCATACTTTTTGTTTTTAAACTTCTAACGTCCCTCTGGCGTTTCGTTTTTGTTTTCTCGTAAAGGACGCCTATTGATTAACAAACTACGTCACTGAGATTCAGACGATAGAATGAAAAAGTAGAAGGAATCTATCTTATATAACTATATACACTACTGAAACAGCGTCGTTTGTTGTTGTAACAAAAGTGCTGTTGGATACACATATATCGGCCCGGCATGGCCAGGTGGTTAGGGCGCTCGACTCGCAATCTGAGGGTCGCGGGTTCGAATCCCCGTCCCACCAAACATGCTCGCCCTTTCAGCCGTGGGGGCGTTATAATGTGACGGTCAATCCCACCATTCGTTAGTAAAAGAGTAGCCCAAGAGTTGGCGGTGGGTGGTGATGACTAGCTGCCTTCCCTCTAGTCTTACACTGCTAAATTAGGGACGGCTAGCGCAGATAGCCCTCGTGTAGCTTTGCGCGAAATTCAAAACAAACAAACAAACAATACATATATAACAGGCAATAATGTTGCTATTTAACGGTAGAGGGCAAAGCTTACTTTTCGACGCACATTTCAGATGTCTTTATTATCTTTGTTTGCCATCACCGATAGTGCTTTGTTGAAGTGTAGTTGAACAACTAACCCTTTTCTTTACTCTGGAGACTTAGACTGTGCTTATATGCTCAGTTTCAACAGCTCAGTAAGCCTGGAAAATACCGGGTTTAAGCACCATCTATCTGCTCTGTGTGTCAACACTTACTAAGCCTTGCGTAGCTGAAAATGATCTTGAACTTAAGAGTATATCTAATTATAAGAATATAAAAACTAACAAATAATTAGACATATTTACATGGACTTGAGTTCCACCTAGAGGTGGTTTAGATATATTAAGAATAGTTCTCCATATCTATATAATTCAATTAAAATTAATTATGCTAACAAACAAGCGATTAGAACCTGTCGTTTTAATGAATTATAAAGTTTGCTATTTATTGTTGGCTAAACAAGTATTTAAATATAAGATATTATTTTACGTTGTACGTTATATATTTTGCTTGTTTCTAGAATAAGTGCGATTATGCATGATCATTAGGTCGAAACTAAAAAAGATGTTTCATACTTCTGAAGTTGCAAGTTAGTGACTGATATGTAAATAAGTTTATGATCTTCGATTTCAGACAAAGCGCATGGCCAGGTGAATAAGGCGCTCGACTCGCAATCTGAGGGTCGCGGGTTCGAATCCCCGCCACACCAAACATGCTCGCCCTTTCAGCCGGGGGGGGGGGCGTTATAATGTGACGGTCAATCCCACTATTCGTTGG
>NW_013668675.1:97216-100363 GCF_000517525.1 Limulus polyphemus | reverse complement strand
TTCAGACAAAGCAGCGTTTAATTACCCAACGTTTCGGTTATGTCTTCTAATTCCTCTTTATCATTTCAATATATTTTCTATTGACCTTTTGTTTAATTAATGGAACGGATTAGAATCAATAGACTTACTTCCCCGACAAAAATCATAATTAGTCGTGGCATTTGAAAAACTGACAGCTTTTATTTTACCCTTCCTTCACCAGAATAATAACACATTTCTATTCGGTTGTGTATGCAGGTTTTTTTTTGTTTGTTTGTTTTTGTTGCTGTTGTTATTGTTTGGTTATCGTTTTTGTAAACAGGATGTAAATAGTCGTAAAGTTAGGTAATCCTTACATACAACAGTGGACATTCCAGAAAGCTTATATTTGCTTGATCATTTATCGCCTCTCCACCTCCTGAGTGGTGGGTCTTCCCTAAGTGGTTTGTTTAAATTAGTAAAAACTTGAAGTGACAATAATCACTGACATAAGTAATTCTAAATTGTGAGTTGCATACTAAAACTTTGATATTAACACAAAACTTCCTCTCTACATTGTTTGAGGAAGTTAGATATCTTCTCTGTTCTAGTCTACTCAGATTGTACCAATGGTACACCGATTCTATCCAATAACAAAGGAAGACCCCAGTACCTTGACTTTTATCTGATATTATAAAAATTTTGATTCATATTTTACACAGATGTTTGAATTTTTTCTATGACTGTCTATGTTTACTTCATTATATAAAAAAAACAACATTTCAATTCTCCAGTTATTTAGGTACTTATTTCTTACGTATAGGTTCTACAGTTACTGAGGTACTTATTTCTTACGTATAGTTTCTCCAGTTATTTAGGTACTTATTTCTTACCTACAGGTTCTACAGTTACTGAGGTACTTATTTCTTACCGATAGGTTCTCCAGTTATTTAGGTACTTATTTCTTATCTATGGGTTCTACAGTTACTGATGTACTTATTTCTTACCTATAGGTTCTCCAGTTATTGAAGTACTTATTTCTTATCTATGGGTTCTCCAGTTACAGAGGAAATTATTTCTTACCTATAGGTTCTACAGTTACTGAGGTACTTATTTCTTACCTATGGGTTCTCCAGTTATTGAAGTACTTATTTCTTACCTATGGGTTCTACAGTTACTGAGGTACTTATTTCTTACCTATGGGTTCTACAGTTACTGAGGTACTTATTTCTTACCTATAGGTTCTACAGTTACTGAGGTACTTATTTCTTACCTATGGGTTCTACAGTTACTGAGGTACTTATTTCTTACGTATGGGTTCTACAGTTACTGAGGTACTTATTTCTTACCTATGGGTTCTACAGTTACTGAGGTACTTATTTCTTACCTATAGGTTCTACAGTTACTGAGGTACTTATTTCTTACCTATAGGTTCTACAGTTACTGAGGTACTTATTTCTTACCTATAGGATCTTTAGTTTACAGGCGAATACCACATTACCGTGAAGAATGTCAAATCAAATCTTTTGTTTGCCATAAACCACTGCCCAAAAAGATGTTTCGTTAAAGGGGCCAAGCTTTATAATTGGGCAAAACATTTTGCCACTTTAAGAATTATCGCAACGTAGCTAATTTTTAACTTGTATTAATTGAATAAAATTTTTAAAAAATTATTCTCTGATTACTTATTCATTATAAGTATTATTTTATTACAACTTATAGTTTTTAAAAAATATTCTTCCTTACTGTAAAATCTCTAATTTGTAATAAGATAAAATTTATAGATGGTATTAATTTTATGAGACCACAAAATAAATAGCAAGTAAATATGAAGCGATAGAAAAAGTTGATTTTCAATGAATAATATTACGTAGATAATGCTATTTGTTATTCTTAAAAATACAACGTTGATGGGTTTTATTGATGTAATGATGAAAACATTGTTCTCGTGTAACTTAACCCAAAATCGTTACACAATGCGTTGCGTTAACAATTAACAATGTCTTCAGTGGTGATATTATTAGCACAACACAATGGATTGTTTTCATTTTATGGAATAAACAATTTAAATGAAATAAAAAAAACGTTTATGGATATTTGAATTTTGAAACAATAACATCACAGCATCATCGGGAACCAGATGGATTTAAAGATAGCCTACGTTCACTCATTAAAAAAAAAACATATCGCTAACAAGTTTTTTTTTTTCCTTTCCTGAAAAGATCATGAAAGATTTTGTGGAGGGCTTTGCCCTTTACTCTTCCCCTGTTCCCAAATACCTTTTATTTCATTACCAGGACCAACTAAAGACAGCAAAAAAACTATTTAAAACGCCACTAACGTGCAGTACGAAAAAAACTTGTTACTATGCCAAACGCTGAAATCAGGCGAAGCAATGGAGCTAATAGGCTTAATATTTATGAATGACAAGTCATGGGGGATTACAGATTTTTAGCGCTTCTAGTATTTGCTTGTAGTGGTAGCTCAGAACGTGGGAATCCATTCATCATTCATGCAGCTTTCTTAGGCCTACAAAATGAATTCACTAACTCAATATAGACGTGCTGTTTTTTAGGTGTTGTGTACCAAGTTGTAGGAGTAATTCTAAGCAACATGTGATTTTATTTATTCCCAAGGACTAGAACTGACGCAAAATAGGGATAAAAATATGAAAAGGTAGCAACATTGGATTATATATCGTTGTTCTCACATGTAGTAGATTATATGTATTTGTTCCCGTGTATATTGTGGATTATATTAAGTTTGGGAAATCAAAGATTTGTATATATATATTTTTTTTTGCATTCAGAAATTTTTTATATATACACATGTTTATACAAAACATGTAAAAATTAAAATGTTTCTTGCTATTTTAAGGCAAAGCTACTTAATTAATGGAATTCAATTTCAAGTAAGGAATCGATCTCGGGTTTTAGCGTTGCGAGTCTGTAAATTTATCTCTGACTCACCGAAGGACAAAATACAAAACCTGAAAGTATTGTCACGTGTAATTAGAAGACCTTATGAGTGAAAGCGAGGGATGATATGCAGTTGTTGCGTTAGCGAGGTCACGTGACTAGTGTCACGCCACCTGCTTTCTAGAAATATCCTGTTCCTTCGTGAATGCCCTAGCATTTACTAGATTAGGGGTAGTCTGGTATATATAGGATGGTCACAACGTGACGGGAG
>NW_013668675.1:94294-96575 GCF_000517525.1 Limulus polyphemus | reverse complement strand
AATTAACAAACGGAGACGTAACACAGTATTACAACATGCAGTAATACATGTATTTGCAACATCCATTTTCTTAATTTCTTTCTCATATTTCATCATGTTGTTAGAGCATGTCAAATTTAGCTTTCTAGAACAAGATCGGCCTATAGGTGAATCACCAAAACTGCTATTGTGTCAAGAACGTTTCGCGGAAAATTGTACCATTTTTGTTAAAGTGTATAAATAATCTCGTATTTCAAGTGGTCGGTCTACATTTGACAGCCAATATTGCCCGACTGTTTCAAACAACAATTTCTTACTACAATGATTATTTTAAACTGTACAGAATGTCTTACTGAAACCCCTTATTTTCTTATCCAACAAGAAAGTTACTTCTTATATAAAAACCATAGTACAGCTAAAGGGTTAGTTACTATTGCTCCTGTTAGGTTTATTAAGACGGGATGACCGTAATGAAATAATTTACCATACTTTGTAACTAAGAACGTTTACTCCTTGTGAAGTTAATGTAGTATGTTGGTATCTAAGAAGGGTTGCCATAGTGAAGTTAATGTAGTATGTTGGTATCTAAGAAGGGTTGCCATAGTGAAGTTAATGTAGTATGTTGGTATCTAAGAAGGGTTTCGTATAGTGAAGTTAATGTAGTTTGTTGGTAACTAAGTAGGTTGCCATAGTGAAGTTAATGTAGTATGTTGGTATCTAAGAACGGTTTGGTATAGTGAAGTTAATGTAGTTTGTTGGTAACTAAGAAGGTTGCTATAGTGAAGTTAATGTAGTATGTTGGTATCTAAGAAGGGCTGCCATAGTGAAGTTAATGTAGTTTGTTGGTAACTAAGAAGGTTGTCATAGTGAAGTTAATGCATTTGGTTGGTATCTAACAAGTGTTGCCATAGTGAAGTTAATATAGTCCGTTGGCAACTAAGGGTTGCCCATGACAAAGTCTTTGCGAAATGTTCATAAAATGTTCCAGTTGCCATTTTATGTAACCTATTGATTTATTCGTAAAACTTTAATATGGAACACACGAAAACTGCAAAGATACAGTTCCACACCCTAGATCAGGATTCCGTTTTTATTTTTCATGAGTACATTTTGTTTTTTTTCCCACAGATATCAATTCACGACACGAGACAATTGTATCAAAAATCGGAAAATCAAGGCTTCCTTAAGTACACATCGTGTGGATCTATTATTTACCAGTTGCGAGAGGCTAACGAAGAAGCCACTGGATTGGTGGATTTCACTTGCAGAGCTTTAAACGTCATTGGTTCTTCCGGTAAGGCTTAGGTTTGTTCATTATTTATTCAAAAATACACATTCTTTTTTCTTCCTCTTACTTATAACTGAAGCTTTCTTTGATTTTCACTAATAAATAAATGTATACACCAATACTGGGGCATCGTCCCAATATTGGGGCATCGTCCTATAGCACATTTTCTAATTACATTAATTTTTAAAGAAAATGGCGGACAGTGTACACCATCCAGGTACACGAAATTTATGAAGATATCTTTTTTTAAAACTTATACATATATTTGTTTCTTCTATACATCGAGAAAGATGTAGTTATTGCTTTCGTGAAGAAATGGCTATGAGTTCCCCATCACATCATAAGCTACAACATATTCAGGGCTAGATAGTTTGAGATCATAAGATGCTTCTGTCCCAGGTTCAAAAAACTGTGAAACAATAACTAATTGTTAGCACAACAATGTACGTTCATCACTAACAGAAAAATAGAACGTACTACAATGTAAGTTAGGAATACGCGTAATGAAGTTGCTAACACACTAGTATTGTAAGGTAGTTAACACACTGGTACTTTAAGTACCTGTTTTAGCCACTCGCACCACTACACAGTATTGTGTTGTCTGTCAGTCAGTCAGTAGACACTAAAATGACGTGACATAAAAGATGCAGTTTTTATCTCTGAAACATATATGCTTTCATTTGATATATCTTGAGAGTTTTACATTCCAAAAACCAAGTATTCCGTAAATGAGAATCGGGTGTACCCTACTTGTTGACACGTCATACTGTAGATCGAGGATTCACGGTTCGCGTCCTGTTATCGTAAGATCATGCTCCGTACATTGTGGGCGTGAATGCGTTGCTTGTAAGAGTGATAGTCAAATTCCACTGCTCGATCCAGTTCCTTTCCTCTAGTCTACAATATTAAAAGTTACGGATTGCTATACATAGATAACCCTCGTTTACCTTTGTGCAAATTTCTACACAAACAAAGGTAATAATAATAATAGTATATTGTTATTACATAATTTTT
>NW_013668675.1:84662-93294 GCF_000517525.1 Limulus polyphemus | reverse complement strand
GTGCGTCTTATACACCGAAAAATACGGTATATTTTATTTGTGATTCGATTGTAGCCATTGTTTGCTAAAAGGACTTTTAATGTTTTAAGTTTTGATACAGGTATCTTAGTAATGGTATCACCTGCAACAGTTTAACAACACTTTTTAAATTTTACTCTTTCTACATTTAACCCATGTAACATTCATTTGTGTTGTTTCATACAATATTCAATATGGATTTGTCTCCTGTTTATCGTAAGCAGTGTTTACATAATGATCATGTCACAAAAATCGGTATTTTTACCGTATGTAATCATTTTAGTAGAAAGCTTAATAATTTGTTGCCCTCCAATGGAATAGCGGTAAATCTACAGACTTGCAGTGCTAAAATCCGAGGTTCAATTCTCTGCGATGAACACAGTAGATAGCCCAGTGTGGCTTTGCTCTAAAAACAAAACAACAAAAATTGATTTTGCAAACCTCTGTACTTTTGCTAAATATTTTGATTATTCATTATTTATTATTCATTCTTTTATATAGTTGGCTGTAATCCTGTAATTAGCTCACGATGTTGGTCTAACGCAACAAATCTGAGTTCTTATTATATACAACCTACATTATTTTACATCTTTGGCTGTAATCCTGTAATTGGCTCACGATGTTGGTCTAGCACAACAAATCTGAGTTCTTATTATACATTATTTTACATCTTTGGCTGTAATCCTGTAATTGGCTCACGAAGTTGGTCTAGCACAACAAATCTGAGTTCTTATTATACATTCTTTTACATCTTTGGCTGTAATCCTGTAATTGGTTCATGATGCTGGTCTAGCATGACAAATCTGAGTTTATATTATATACAATCTACAAAATTATAAGCTCATAAGTAGTGGCTGTAAATGGGAAAACATCCAGACTTTAGGATTTTTCTCTTCTGTTCCATGCCCCCCAGTGGCACAGATAGCCAATTTTGTAGCTTTTTGCTTAATTACAAACAAACAAACCTTCTTTTCCATGCCCCCCAGTGGCACAGCGGTACGTCTGCGGTCTTATAACGCTAGAATCCGGGTTTCGATACACGTGGTGGTCAGAGCACAGATAGCCCATCGTGTAGCTTTGTCCATAATTACAAACAAACAAACCTTCTGTTCCATTTGCTTTAAAATTTGCTTTCGTTTACTTGGTCTGAGCTAAAATAATGATCGATCATTTCATAGTTCTACGTGCTTTAATAAGTTATCTAACTAATGTGTCAAGGCTTTAATTTAACATTAGGAGTACAATTTTCTTTCATCTCCACGTATCACCTTGTGCCACTAACGTACGTCTCTCAACAATATACAGTAGATACAATACTAGGTTACCATAGAAATGTTCTCTGAATGGAATGTAAGCGTAATAGAAGCAAAAATATATAAACAGAACAGTATGTTTGAACGTATATTTGAAAATAAGATGAATGAACAAACAAACTGTACATTTTATTGCATCATGTGGCTGAGCCCCTTAATTTCGTACCTAATTTTCAACGTGATAGACTAGAGGGAAGATATATAGTCGACCACACCTTCCGCCAACCCAAGGGCTGCTTTTGAATGAATAGTGGGATTGGCCATCACATTATAACACCCCCCATGGTTGAAAGGTTGAACAGGTTTAGTGAAGGGGTTCAATTCCGTAACATGCAGAAAATGAATCGAGTGCCCTAACCATCAGGTCAAGCCAGGCTTATTTATAAGGGAAGGTTGTTTGTTTGTTTGTAGTTAAGCACAAAGCTACACATTGGGCTATCTGTGCTCTGCCCACCACGGGTATCGAAACCCGGTTTCTAGCATTTAAAGTCCGCAGTCATACCGCTGTGCCACTGGGAGGGCGTATAAGAGAAGACCAGTCAACAAATCAAAATGATACATAGACATTTAACTACAACATAAAACTGGGAAAAAATCCAATCATAAATAAAACTTTACAGCCATTCAACTAAATATAACACAATTAAACTTCTGGATAAAATAAAATGTAACTAAAACGTAGTGCAGAATAAAAACAACTGAAAGGTACAAATACTCCATTTTTTTTATGTCAGTTTGTTCATTTTAGAGCAAAGTAACATTGGGCTATCTAACATTGGGAAATTGAACTCTGGATTTTATCATTGTAAGTTCGTAAACTTACCACTGTCTCATCGAGGGACATTGTTATAGTAAAAAACGTAAATTGAAATACGGTTACAGATTGAACAGTGAATAAAATATTATTAAACATCCAATTCAAAATACAGCTCAAGATAATTCAAGTGCAACTTTGTGTCAGTCACTTTTAGCAAACTTTACCCTCACCAAAAATATTGTTGGCGCAGTCACTTGCAGCCCTGATGTTGGCTTTACTGTGTAATCCACACTTGCATTTACAGGAGTTATAACCCTGGTCGCCATGTGGATCTGAACCCTTACTGCTATTTGGAATTCAACTCTAACCGCCATAATTAGGGGTTATGATATGATAATATGGTAATAGCTATTGTAAAAACTCTTTAACAGTATCAAACAAATTCTGACATCAAGAAAAATAAATCTCTAACTAAACATGAGAATCATCAAATGAAAGCATTATCATCTTGGAAGTAACTGTCTTCATCAGGCTACACTTGAAACATCGTTGGATGCACATGATGAGAAATGAAACTGTCATGGCCACTGTGGCACCTGTTAGATATACATCTACTATCATGCCTCTTTAGAACACTGAAATATATTTGCCTTTCCCTATATATGTTAGAATAACTGCAAATGTGCTTGTTCCAGTCATTTATAACTCTGTAGGGAAATATGTTTGCCTTTCCCTATATTTGTTAGAATAAATGCAAATGTGCTTGTTCCAGTCATTTATAACTCTGTAGGGAAATATATTTGCCTTTCCCTATATTTGTTAGAATAACTGCAAATGTGATTGTTCCAGTCATTTATAACTCTGTAGGGAAATATATTTGTCTTTCCCTATATTTGTTAGAATAACTGCAAATGTGCTTGTTCCAGTCATTTATAACTCTGTAGGGAAATATATTTGCCTTTCCCTATATTTGTTAGAATAACTGCAAATGTGATTGTTCCAGTCATTTATAACTCTGTAGGGTTCACCTGACACATCATGTGGTCAAACTACTTTGCATCCACAGTTCAGGTCATCCCCAATACTGAAAGGGTACAAAATTTCCCTTATAAAGTTACCAGACTCAGTATTATAGGTGTTCATCCCAATCGGTTTTCTTGGGGTTCACTAACCATATGAAGACAAGCCATCAGACTGAGGATGATAAAGTGAAGTGCAGATTTTCATCACACCAAACACTCGACACTAATGAAACTGGACCCTTGATTCATCTGGGCAATTTTCAGATGATTCATGCTCCAAATCATGTTACCTGTTCTGTTTAGCTGAGAAATCAGTAATGAACTGCAATAAACTGTCAGTCAACACATAAACTTTGGTTCGTTTCGAAAGAAGTAATCCATGACAACCGTTTCATATTTATCAAATGTATCAGGTTTTAGCACAGAAACAGCTGTGTACGATGCTATTCTCTACAAAAGAGGACTTGCAACTCTGTTAGAACTTTCCTGTTGACATAATAAAAATAAGACTCGAAACTGAAACCATTGAAGTGTGTGATAATTCAAACAGATCACAAAAAAGAACTACAGCTTCTTATGTTCCATGTCATAATATCAGTGATTTGTGGTTAATTTTTCCAAAATATTCACACCACTGTCTGATTTGGTCAAAGTAAATGCTGACTTCTCTTTGTCAGGATTGTTCACTCATCGTGGCTATGGATGCCAATAATGGTGGATATAATCACATAGACAAGCTATATACTTACAGCTTCGAAGTGCCAATACTGTACAACAATAAAAGTAACTGTATGAATAGTTACTGCACCATCTTCATGAACTATTGAAATGTGGTAGTTGACCTATGATGCAGCTAATTATCACCAGAGCTCTAAAGTAGGAAATACTTTAGAGTTCAACTAATGAGAAGGCTGGAAATCACCAGAGAGTGTCGCCCATCATGATACATTAGAAGCAATTTATCAGTAAGAAGATTACGTAGACAAGTTATTGTGTGTGTTATCCAGAGTTAAAACCAGCTACAAAGAAAAACCGTATTCAGATTTCCAGTGGTGGTCTAACATGTGTGACCAAAACCAAAACTGCTATCCACACAGTTGGTAAATCTCTCCTATTGCAGCCACCTAGCAGTAAGCTCCACCAGTCTGTCAAATGTATCATTTACATTACACAAGCCTATGCCGTGTTGAAGAATTCATACTGTGCTTTCCAGCATCTGGTAGCAGTGTTTGGTCTACTTTCATGTCCAGTTTGTCTTGCAGATAGCTAGAAGCCAAATCTAGCACACTGAACCATTACACATTTCAGCATGCTCAGACATAAATTTATTCTGTTCACAATAATAAAAGAATATAGACACGTGTTACCACAATCGTCTACCTCAAGTCCACAAATAACTTTGACATTCCTTTCTTATTACCACAATCATGTACCTCAAGTCCACAAATAACTTTGACATTCCTTTCTTATTACCACAATCATGTACCTCAAGTCCACAAATAACTTTGACATTCCTTTCTTATTACCACAATCATCTACCTCAAGTCCACAAATAACTTTGACATTCCTTTCTTATTACCACAATCATCTACCTCAAGTCCACAAATAACTTTGACATTCCTTTCTTATTACCACAATCATCTACCTCAAGTCCACAAAGAACTTTGATATTCCTTTCTTATTCTTCACAATAAGTCAGAAGATGAACAAGTAGTCACCACAGGGTGTATTATTATATCCTTCAACACCCACAATACCAGCAGCACCTTTGGTGCTCTAAAGAAACTTTTATAATGGTTGCTTTGTCAAGTGTGCATGACTTGTGTTTGTGCAATGAAGTAATATTTATTGTTGTCCTAACCAGGTAGCCATCATGTCCTACAAATACATGTGCAATTCCATGAGTTCCTATCCCTGTGTTGAGTCCAGCTTGGTATCAGTCCTCAATCAGTAATCTCTGATACTAGGGAAAATGTGTTTTCACTTTCTTGTATTATTCTGCCTCTTTACCATTTTGATGATCGCTTCATCTGGAGGCTGAATAGTTACAGTTAGAGATCAGTACAAATATAATGCCAACACCTAAGCACATAACTCTCTGAGAAGATGGAGTCTGACTTGTCGACAGAAAACTTACACTACAATAGGCAGCCGAAATGCACCGGACTGCATCCATAACACACTACTTGTGCATTGAAATGTACAACAGCTACATTACATGGACATGGACATACACAGTACAGTGATCTCTCACTAGATGGCCTTTCTACAGATTTGCATTTCACCTGTTTTACAAGCAAAACCAGTCAAAAACTTTTGTATGAATTTACAACTTTGAAATAGCGAAAACATTTCATTGCTTTATATTTTTTAAGAAATAATCAAAATCTTTACCTCTGTCGTATATTTTAATTACTGATTTTTATGCTTTCCTGCATTATTTTAAAATTTTAATACAAATATTTTATTGATAAAACTGTAAATGTTATCTCTGCTTCGATTTAAAAACAAAGCACTCCATTTCACTAAGTTTACCATAACAGGCATACAATAAATATAACTTTTTGTCATGCGAAAATTACAAGCAAGCCAACTTTTTTTTAAGATTATTAATCAAAAGGTTTCACTTAACATATATAATAAGTTTAAACCCGTTTTACGTTCATTTATATATTTGTTTTTACGTTTCTTTTTAGTGATTTTCTTATCTCTATACAAGCAGTTAACTAGGCGTATATGGCCTATGCTAAAAAAAAGGCCTGACACAGCAGCCTTGTCGGCAACTAGAAATTTGGTATGGTCGAGTGCAAAATTTTAAACTAAGCCTAACTCTTTTTATACCACAAAAACATTTATTTTCCTTTCATAACTCCCCATCATAATTCAAATGAAGTATAAAATAATAAATCAAGCTTTTAACTAGCTTTAAAAAGCCAGAATTATAATTGAAACATAAGTTGTTCAGGGGCAGTTTTTATTCTGGCGACATATCAACAAGCTTAGATTTTGTATCGTTATTTTAACCTTTACGCAAGTTGCCACTGAACTCGAGGCGTTATTGCTTTTACGGCAAAAATAAGCGGAAAAAGAGCTTTGATGGCGTATCTAGATCAGTACCTTATTGCTTCTTGAAGCTGAGACATAGGCAATTACATCACACCATGACAACCGAGATTGAAAAACAGTGATTGGCTAAAAATCGATAGTACTATATTTGTATTCATGTTACAAGGATACAATAGTGTTATTTTATTCAAAACTATTATAAATTTCCTCCTGTTGAGTTGGAGTGCTATATTATGCTCAGAAAAAAATCAGAAGATTTTCAAACACTAATGATTTCGTTGTGGTTCCAATGAAATCAACCCAAAATACAAATTAGCATATTTTGTTGTTGTTGTTGTTGTTTAAAATTAAATATATAAGATTTTTCATGGAACAAATTTCAGTTATAAAGTATTTTGTTTTTATATGTAGAAGAAACTAATAATTAAATCATGCTATTTTGCCCTCGAGACAGACTACAACCACCCAGAAGTGACAGAGTTCAATTAGCTGGAGTCACTAGAGTCATTACTTACCACTGAACTTCCTGAACTTGCTGCAACAATAGACAGGATGGCATTCGCATCCATCACATCACATCACATGATACAGATAACACCTTAATGCACCTGTGACAGTTGAGATGTCCATCAAAATTATTGGATAGCCTTGAGGGTTATTACCAACCTTTAAGATTGTTAAGAAGTAAAATCAGCCACAGTAGGCAATCTGAATTCAGAATCAGATATTACACTGTCTGTTTCTGAGTCCAAACATTTTAGGAAACAACCTGTCTGAAACATTTCACTGGCCTTTTAAACACCAAAAGGTTAAACTGCATCACCTCCCCACCATTATAAAAACAGTAATGTAGACAGTAGGCAGATACCTGCTGCTTGCATCTGAGACATGGCTGGTGCTTCATGGAGGTCATCCTCCTCCAAACGTCCAGGGACATACCCATTCTGGTAAATGTGGTGTCTGTAAGTGAGATCAATCAACTAAAGTCACTGGTTATTGTTTAAGGATAACGTCATTGTGCCCTGCAAGTCTGGCAAGCTTATGGATGCTCCAAGGGTCTTCAAGACTGTTATGATATGTTGAGTGTTCTACTTGAAAGGGGGGTGAGTCTTCCTGGAAGACTTCATGATTCTTACATATCTCACCTCTCATCCTGATCACACAATGCCAGATCATGAGATGCTTTTGTTAGCCAACATATGTCTAGATATTCCGTAGAAACCACCCCACTTGCTCTCAGGGCACCAAGAATGGTCAGAACCATTATGACACTTCTTGCTGCCCTCTGTTCCCAGATAAGGGAGGTAATAAAAGTCGATTTCATGTGACAGCTGGAGTTTCCTTTGGCTATATTTCAGCCTCTCAGCCCCTAGGACAGATGAACGGTTGAAATATAACTCTGTCTATGATTGTCCAAAGCCCTTCTAGTTCTTCTGCACTCTGATATAATGTCCTCCCCTAAACCACAGCTTCCTTCTATACAACATAACTTCTAGATGTAATTAGAATATAACTTTACAAAGTCACAGTTTTCAAACGTATCAATAAATAGAGAGCCAAATGGATCAAAAACGGTACTCTCAAATGAACTCTTCAAAAATGAATCCTTAGTTACGAAAATGCAATTTAAACATGATAACTTAATCTACACAAAACTGGAGTCAATGAGACTGTAACAGAATAAATTGAAAAGGGACAGCAAAGGAAAGACTAAAAGTTAAACATATAACAAAGAAGAAAAATCTGGTTTTTACAAAAAAAAAAACCTGCCTGGATCTTTCGAAATGAGCTGATTGGCTTCTATGTTGTCAAAGTTTTACTCCTGAATCCTAGAGGGGACACTTTCACTGGACAAAATAAAGCAGGATTGTGCCTATACCACACTTTCCAATCAAATCAATATCTTAGTACTGTATTCACAATCCCATATTACATATATTAGTGCAATTCTAATTATACACTCTCATTGGGGAAGAGGGGTTGACTCCCACAGGGGTTGAAATACATGGTAGCAAGTAGCAGTTTAGCATCCTGAAGTTTAATTTTGGTATTTAATATAAAATTCAGTAACAAAAATGTGTTTCTTATAATTTCAATATAGTGAACTTGAAAAGACTCCAGATGTGATATTTCTTCTGAAAAAAATCATATTTTTAAGAAATAAAGACTCAAATGAACAAAAGGAATGTAGACTGGCGTCAATCTCGGAATATTGATTCACAAACAGTTCACTAAATTGACTTTTAACTGAGAACATATTACTGGTATCATTTCCACTCAAAAACAAAACATACTTAAAATGAAAGTAGGATCAGAAGTGCTTGCGATATAACATATTGATCACCTGAGTGTGTACACAGTGATATGTCATTTCCACTCAGGCGGAAAACGAACATACAAAAAAAAAAAATAAATCACGCGTGAAAAATGAATAAAAATTGAGTACTTCAATCGTG
>NW_013668675.1:75840-84126 GCF_000517525.1 Limulus polyphemus | reverse complement strand
GTGCGAAATTCAAAACAAACAAACTTCAATCGTTTTAAGTGGAAAAAATTTTTGTTTTAATTTTGATCTAATTTCGCTGACTGACCATGTTGAGCTTAAAAGTTTTTCTTATTTTATTATTTACGAACATGATAAATCGAATTGTATTTAATTCAACGGGTCTATATTCTACATAAAAATGTTTTAATTTCTGTAATAATTTGGTGATTTTTGTGCTTAAAGTTGACATATCAGAATTACCAAAACAACCGTGTCAAAACAGCACTAAATCTTGAATGAATGTGAAACATGTGACTTTATTGAAATTGAGATTAAACCTGCAATAACTTATGGTTCGCCACTGTTTAGATTTTGCATGTCACATGGATAATGACACTATTTAATTAGTTTTGTGTGCAAACATTTTGCAAAATATAATATTTCATCTTTGTCAACTAAAACTGAGAAAGTGAAAACGGAGTCAGTCTTGAAACATTTCAAATCAGCATCACACAAAGCCGCCATCAGTACATAGAAAGAAGAAACAGACTTTTAGGTCAACATCAAGCAACAGTCATGCTGAAGCTGTTGCAAAAAAATAAATGTAAAAGGCTGCAGCAGACACAGTTATTGTGCATTTAGTCACAGCATATCGCATGGCCATTCTCTAATTACTCAAGAGTTGGAAAGGTTTAATGGTTCACGATGTGACACTTATCTGAATAATAAACAGTGAGGAATTTTTATTCAACAGATAAGGGATGTATACCACGATGCTATAACAGATGCTGGAATGTGCTGACATTGACATCTTTTCTCTTCTTTGGTGCAGTAGTATGAATAGAAGAGACTCGGAGAAGGAACTGTATGTTCGTCTCTTGAATGAAGGATGTCCAAAGCTAGTATTTCTAAAACTGGTATACTTAGAAAGGGCCAAAGCTGAGACAGTGATGAAATTAGACAATGTATTTGAAAAACACTTGTGAAAACTCTGATGAACTGCTGAGATAATGAGCCAGAATCTTTGAGTGTTTGTTGTTATCGAAAAGGAAATGAGGTCTGATTCAAAGCTAACCTGCAAACATAAAGTAACCAAATGTTCAAGGTGTTCTAAGTGTATCAAGTGTGGATGCAATCATGATGGCACATCAGTTGCTCAAACAGGCAGTCATAAGAGAAGCGAGAGAAGCTTTGGTGGAAGAGGTGTTGTCAATGCCCAAAGAGAGGTACATCTGCGTACAGGAGTAGTAAATTTATGGATGTATTCAATGACTTGCCCTAAAATGGGGATGAGAGCAGAAGGAGGAGGGCGATTCAAGAAGCAATGAATATGAAGACATTTTCTGAGTGAAGTGCAAAAATATTACAAAGATAAGAGAAGGGTGTAATACAAAAATAATGGCGAAATAGTATAACCATAGTGTGCAGGTGGTCCACTTTGGTAGATATAGAATAATGGCGAAATAGCATGACCATAGTGTGCAGGTGGTCCACTGTGGTAGATATAGAATAATGGCGAAATAGCATGACCATAGTGTGCAGGTGGTCCACTTTGGTAGATATAGAATAATGGCGAAATAGCATGACCATAGTGTGCAGGTGGTTCACTTTGGTAGATATAGAATAATGGCGAAATAGCATGACCATAGTGTGCAGGTGGTCCACTTTGGTAGATATAGAATAATTGTGAAATAACATGGCCATAGTGAGCAGGTGGTCCACTTTGGTAGATATAGAATAATGGCGAAATATCATGGCCACAGTGGACAGTTGGTCCACTTTGGAAATATAGGATAATGGCGAAATAGCATAACCATAGTGTGCAGGTGGTCCACTTTGGTAGATATAGAATAATTGTGAAATAACATGACCATAGTGTGCAGGTGGTTCACTTTGGTAGATATAGAATAATGGCGAAATATCATGGCCACAGTGGGCAGTTGGTCCACTTTGGAAATATAGGAAATTATTCTATATCTACCAAAGTGGACCACCTGCACACTATGGTCATGCTATTTCGCCATTAGGCGAAATAGCAGGACCATAGTGTGCAGGTGGTCCACTTGGTAGGATAGAAATAACTTAACGACTGCTCAGATAAGAGAAAACAGCATGACAAAATGATCCATAAATTGTGCCCCACATTGTCATTACGTCACTCTTAGGCTTCCTGATTTGATGGGATTCTCCAACACTTACCAAAATTTTCTGCCACTGGGTCAGAGACTGCGTTTTAAATTATTTCCTCATTCCATTAAATTATCAATCTCACACCCAGTACTTGTCGTCATTTTAGGTTTAATGTGGATTCTATTTTATTTTTACCAAAATAACCCTCAATCCTTATATTGATGTTGTAACTGTTTCTATTGTTAGACTTACTCGTTTGGATTATTCATTAAAAAGAAAAATACAAAGTCCTGTCTACTTAATGAAAGCGTTATATTTATTTGACTACAAGCTCTACAAGTTAGCTTTACTAACGACAACTGAACAATAAACCTAAGTTCACAGTAGATGCAAATACAACAACTTCAAAAAAACTGGACTAACTGACTATCTGGCTCGCAGTAACAGACAAATTGACAAGCAGATTCGCTAACTCAATAATCAGTCTCACCTACTCTAGCCTAACTCGTGTTTCATAGGCTGGAATCGTTTTGTATATACTTTTAAGGAGGTTCTGATCGTTAAAAAACCATCCCCCAGTGGGTCAGCGGTAAGTTTACGACTTATAGTGCTAACATCCAGTGGTTGATTCCTCGCTGTGGACAAAGCGCAGATAGCCCATTGTGTAGCTTTACCTTAAAAAACTAGGTAACTAACTTTAAGCAACGCCTATCAAATTATTTCATATCTCCCTCTGGCTAAACAACAATACAAACATTATTACTAAAAAAAATAACCTACAACATATTTTAATTAACAAAGTTTGCCCAGACATTACCAAATATATCTCTAAATACGCTAACATATTATTATTCTCTTAAATAATAGATAAGAAAATCAATTGTCGTTTTTTACTAAGCTACAGCAACAAAATGTAGTAATTTTGTGTACGATTGTTAGAGAAACAAATTAGCACGAGAGATAGCAAGCATAAAACTCAAACCTGGTGTGTGTTTTGTGAAGAGAATGAGCTGATGATTCGTTGAGTGTAAAGTTGATTCATTACCATCAAGTCTTTTGTCTCACAGTCTGGACAGACCTGCCTCAAGTAGCTGAATTTTGTAACAACAATCATTCCTTAGTTAATTTTAGATGTATAATATTGTGTCATTGCTCTGTGAGCCTTTATTAACGTGCATGATAACCTTTCTAAGCTAAATATGAACCAAATTTTTATTTTTCACAAATAGTCGTTTTGTTATCAAGTAATCTCCTGTATGTATTTGGTATTTTCATCCTGTAATATCTGGTATTTAGTATTTTCAAACTGTAATCTCTGGTATTTATTTGGTATTTTCAAACTGTAATCTCTGATATTTGTTTGGTACTTTAAACCCATAACCTAGGGTATTTTAACCTGTAACCTCTGATATTTGTTTGGTACTTTAAACCCATAACCTAGGGTATTTTAACCTGTAACCTCTGATATTTTCAACCTGTTATCTGGTATTTATTTTCAACCTGAACAACACTTTATGCAACACGTGGACTACACAGCCTGTCAGATATCCCTAAAGTTGAGGTATAACCATTCATAATTTAAAAATAGTAACAGAATTGGAGACAACCAGTCCGTAGCAGGCCTATCATATTTTATACATGGATGGGCAGGATTCTTTACAGTAGGTGTCTGTCACTTGTTGGCGATAAATCTCAACAATGAACAAACAGCACACAGTCCACTTGTTTGAAAATAATACATTAAAACAATTAAAATGTATATACAAATATTCGTTAAACGTTACACAGTTAATCACCACAGTTGTATCCAGAGCTCTAAGTTCACACAGGCGGGTTCAGTTAATTTAGAACACAATTGACAAGACGAATTGTTCTTCTCTGCTCCGTTATTACAAAATAATCGTCGATAAGTTCACTTAAGTTACTATGTTGTATCCAGAGCTTTAAATAATTGTCCCTTTTCCTCAAAAGTACACACAGGTTTGTTCAATTACTTCAGAATTTAACTGGCAGGAAAAATTATTATTCTCTACTCTGTTGTTACAATACAATCTGTGATAATTTCACTTAAAAAAAGCGTCACTGTACGCTTTTTATAGCTAAACTCACAAACACACAATCCAGCTCTAGCTATCTAACTAACTGTCTATCTTTGTCTAGCTAACTTGAACTACATTTTGTCCACGTATTTATAGACTGATAGAAGCCTAGAACGTTCTACACCAACGCAGTAATATAATGCGATAACACCCAATTGAAACAATGAGAAAAATTTAGAAGTTCCTAGTAACATGACGCAATAATACACCAAGCTCAAGCTCACAACAATTGAACTACACAACGTATGATTCGTACACGGTTACATAAATAAACAAACCAAACTATCTTTTCTAAATATAACAAAATTTAACACTCGGGCTATAATTAACCAGAAACAGTTGTGTATATCTAACATATCTAGACACATTAACCATTAGGCCACTCCCTGCCCTATAAAATAATCATTGAACATACGTTTTATCCAGCAAAATCTCTGGGTAGCTACTATGCACTTTAAAATAATTTGTATATGTATACACAGTTGAAGTTGAGTACATTATGTTAAAACGACTTTGGAGCCTCGTTATAGATCATGTTGCTGCATCTGGTCGTTCTCAACCGTAAATCTTTTTTAATATCCCTAAAGAGAAATTTCCATTGCAAATGGCTCCATCGTAAAGGCTTGCCGTGTTCCAAGCACACACACACACACACCATTCCGTGAGTGACTTGACTGGTATATCTTTATATGTGATCGCATGTATGCCCATTTCATTCTCCAGGACGGTTCAATCATCAACTGATATGTTGACCAGGTGGCTAGGGCGCTCGACTCGCAACCTGAAGGTCGCGGTTTCGAATCCCAGTCACACCAAACATGCTCGCCCTTTCAGCCGGGAGGGTGTTATATAGTGACGGTCAATCCCACTATTCGTTGGTAAAAGAGTTTGTTGATAGGGAGCAAGGCTGGGTTAAAAATATTGTGGTTATCATTAGGTGTTATAACACGTCCCTGAGTTAATAATATTGTAGTTATAGTTTGTTGATAGGGAGCAAAGCTGGGTTAAAAATGTTGTGGTTATCATTAGGGATTTAAACACGTCCCTGAGTTAATAATATTGTAGTTTGTTGATAGGGAGCAAGGCTGGGTTCAGAATGTTGTGGTTATCATTAGAGATTTAAACACGTCCTTGAGTTAATAATATTCTAGTTTGTTGATAAGGAGCAAGGTTGGGTTCAAAATATTGTGTTTCTTATTAGGTGTTAGAACATGAATTTTAACGGTATTCGAGTAATTTAATGATAGGGAGCAAGGCATCCGCATGTGTTATTACTTCGTATCAGGTTACACATCTGGGTTAACAATATCGTGATTCTTGTTTGTATGAAATAATAAATGCGGATAAACAACATGGCCGGTTATTCTTTGATATCGCGTAACAGACCTGGGTTAACAATATCATTAGTTTTATTAATTTGGGGAAACGAATATGGATGAAATATATGAAGAATCTTAGTTGATACCGTGTAAAAATATCTGGGTTAACAATATTGGAAATATTAATTAGTATCGCGTAACAAGACTGGGTTAATAATATTGGAAATCATAACTAGTATCGCGTATCAAATGAGGGTTAGTAATATTGGAAATCTTAGTATCGCGTAACAAATATAGGTTAATAATATTGCATCACGGGTATCGAAACACGGTTTCTAGCGTTGTAACTCCAAAGACATACCGCTGTGCCTCTGGGGGGGGGGCAGAATGTTGTTGCATGCGTACATTCTGCATGTTTCTGTGTAAACAGTAATTTCGTTTGGTTTGTTTTGAATTTCGCGCAAAGCTGCACGAGAGCTATCTGCACTAGCCATCCCTAACTTACCAGTGATAAACTAGAGGGAAGGCAGCTACTCAATACCACCCACCGCCAACTCTCGAGGTATTCTTTTACCAACTGATAGTGGGACTTACCGTTTTATTATAACGCCCCCACGGCTGAAAGGGCGAACTTGTTCGATGTGACGGGGACTCGAACTCACGACCCTCAGATTGCGAGTCGAGCACTCCGTAACCACCAGGCCATTCCAGGCCTATAAGCAGTAATAATAACTAGTGAACAATTTTCAAGTCTATTCAGTAAAGACATAAAGCGTAATGAATACAAATATATCTCCATTGCTATCAATCAGAATTGTCAGGAAAAAAATGGAAGCAATATGATCAGTTTATAGTTCTTTTCAAAATAGTAAATCTATTGTATGTTGGTAAAAACATTTGAAATTTTGACTGCTAATCAGAATATTTCTTACGCATTAAACCCTGGTATATTATCAAAAACATTTTATATATATGGGACGATGATCAGAACTTTTTTAGCCGCGGCATAGTGGCTGATTAAATGGCTCTGAGTTTTTTTGTTTTTGTTTTTTCAAGTACAAATTTTTAGCTCACAGCTCCATACCTCTCGACCGATTTGAGATCAAATTACAGCCGCGGCCATTGAGGATTCCCTCTTGTTTTTCAAGTACAAAATTTTAGCTCATAGCTCCATCTCTTAATCGATTTGAAATTTAATTACAGCCGCAGCTATTGAGGATTCCCTCCTATTTCTAAAATTAAAACTGTGATGCATACTAAAAAATTATGTGCAAAATGAAGACTGTTACTTTTAAATAATGTAACCAAGGAAACTAAATCTGTGGTTACTTTTTTATGTTTATCAACAATTCAATGATAATTCCTGGTGGTAACAATATTTTTCCACTGTATTGTTGTTACTGTTTTATCTCAATCAAACCTTAAAATGCTTTAATCAGTTATTCTTGAAGGTAACAATATTTTTTTCAGTGTATTGTGGTTACTGTTTTATCTCAATCAAACCTCATAATGCTTTAATCAGATAATTCTTGAAGGTAACAATATTTTTCCACTGTATTGTTGTTACTGTTTTATCCCAATCAAACCTCAAAATGCTTGAATCAGATAATTCTTGGAGGTAACAATATTTTCCGGTGTATTGTGGTTACTATTTTATCTCAATCAACACTCAGAATGCTTTAATTAGATAACTCCTATTGGTAACAATATTTTTCCAGTGTATTGTTGTCACTGTTTTATCTCAGTCAATACTAAAAATGTGGTTACGAATTGACAATGTGTTGTTTATAATACTTTTTATTCACAACCACAAACATAATGTTGAAATACTAAAATTACTCTATTTTTAAAATATATTGTCTTATATTTCTTTCTATTTAGCACCTTCATTAGTATTTCTGGGGTGTTTCTCGATTCTCCCAGTACTGATGATGATAATAGGTAAGATTATTAATTAGTAAAATATTTTCATCGATATGTTGACCGTATCCCACTGTCTTATTTTAAATATTTCGATTCAAAACTTGTGCGAACCCCTGAGAGGTATTTTATAAATCAAGGGGCTGAAAAAATTAAACTTTGCGGTTATGTTTTCTGTTTTAGTTATTTTAATGAAACTAGAGAATGTTTCGAAAACAAAACCTAGAAATGTCATAAAAACTGTTAATGTAATCTAGTGCTTTAACCTTAGGCCTTTATTTACGTCCTCAGACAAAACTCTGTTTGAAACTTGGTAATTTTTATTAGTCGGAAGAGATAGAAATACTTTACCACACTTTTGTTATCCGTTTAAAATCGGTTATCTTTTATACGTACATCTTATATCTTAAAAGTTAAATTTCAAGTAAGAAAACAATAATCACCCTTGGTGAAAATCTAACGAAATAACTTTGGAGATGGGTAAAAAAGAAGGTTGGGTATCTTTGGAGAAGGGCGACAATGATAGTGGACATCTTTGGAGATGGGAAACAAATATAATGAATTATCTTTGGAAACAAGTAACAAAGATGGTGGGGTATCTTTGGAGATGGGCAACAAATATAATGAATTATCTTTGGAGACAAGTAACAAAGATGGTGGTGCATCTTTGGAGATGGCCAACAAATATAATGAATTATCTTTGGAGACAAGTAACAAAGATGGTGGGGCATCTTTGGAGATGGGTAACAAATATAATGAATTATCTTTGGAGACAAGTAACAAAGATGGTGGGGCATCTTTGGAGATGGGTAACAAATATAATGAATTATCTTTGGAGA
>NW_013668675.1:73012-75090 GCF_000517525.1 Limulus polyphemus | reverse complement strand
GATGGTGGGGTATCTTTGGAGATGGGCAACAAATATAATGAATTATCTTTGGAGACAAGTAACAAAAATGGTGGGGTATCTTTGGAGATGGGCGACAAAGATAATGGGGCATCTTTGGAGGCCGGTAAAAAAAAATAGTGGAGTGACGAAACTACTAATGGATTAAGAGTGCTCGCACAGGAAAGCTATTACAACGTAAAGGTTTGACCTAAACATTTATTGCTCTGGCAGAGAAGAAAATACGTAGAGTTTTAGAATTTTCTTTTTTGTTTCGCATCCCTGAGTGATTTTCTCAGTCAAGTGAAACCTCGATAATAAAGGGGAGGATATATATGTTTTTTTCAATTTTTATAATTATTTTTGTTTAATGCGAGAAATAAATACTTCAAAAAGTGATCTCATTACTTAAAAAAGAAGCGATACGATGCATAATAAAACAACTGTGATGTTTTGATGATTTATAAAAAAAAAAATTCGAAGAATATAAACCTCAGGGCTATTTATCTAAAAATATAACATATGAAGCCGGATTACCGTTTTACTTCTTCGATGTCTTGTTTCCTTATCATCAATCAGTCTTTTCTGTCATGATGATAAACTATTTTATGAGCTGAAAGAATTTTAGTATGCAATGTCCACTTTTATATCCTAGTCTCATTAAACTTCCTTGTTATTTATCCACTGAGTGGTCACAAGTAAATAGACACCTAATGTTTCGTCATTTAACTGATTTATGCTAACTAATTTGTATTCACAGAGCACTATATAAATGCAAATGGTCCGCACACTAATTATCTTATGCTACAACATGCCTAGAGCTCAAGGTTCTCTCGAATTGTCAGATTTTGTTAGAGGAAGGATAGTTGGTCAAGCAGATGGTGGAATAAGTTAGCGGCAAATCATCGTGCAGTTCAGGAAACACGGCAAGGAAACAACTGAGCAGCGTACGGGTCGTCCTGGTCCATCGGAGAGGACAAAAAGGGCTGTCAAGAGGAGCATCGAAATGGATCCCAGATTAACGACTGCAGAAGTGGCCAAAGATGGTGGGATGAGCCCGAAATCTGTTCAACGGATTCTCCCCAGATTGGGTTATCGTTGCAGAGCAGCTAGACGGAAGCCATTATTAAGACCTGCCAACACAGTCAAACGAAAGAAGTGGGCAAGTGATATGATGACCAAGCCTCTGGACTTTTGGAAGACCGTATTGTTCTCAGACGAATGAAAATTCGCTCAATTTTCGGACAGTGGAAGAATATGGGTCTGGAGAATGCCTCACCAAGAGTTTTGGCTCAACAGATTTCAGCCAACTGTGAAGCATGGTGGTTTCAGCGTGATGGTTTGGGGAGCTGTTTGGGTTGGTGGCAGATCGAGCTTAGTGGAGTGCGTTGGCAACATAAATTTTGCGAAATACGTCGAAATATTGGAGGAAGGACTCTTGCCACTTTATTCCTCGGGTTTCGTGGACAAGAACACAACGTTGTTCCAGGAAGATGGAGCACTGTGTCACACTTCTAGAAACACCCAAAAGTGGCAGGAAGAAAATGGTATCCAGAAGTTGCCTTGGCCGAGCCAATCTCCTGACACGAACCCCATCAAAAACCTTTGGGCCATACTCGACCGGCAAGTCAAGAAACAACAAAAAAAAACAATTTCGAAGATCGATCTACTCCAGGTTTTGAAGCAAGAGTGGGCGAAAATCCCACAATATAAAATTGACGAGATGATTCTCACGATGCCCCAAAGAATCAACGAACTCCACGAAGCGAAAGGAAGATCTACTAGATATTAATTAAATTATAAATGTATCAATCCATGTGAATATGACTGAAAATTTTCATTTTTCTGAAAAGGTGGTGTATTTACTTGTTACCACGCTGTGTATATATATAAACAAAACTACCATATATATATATGTATATAGGTAAACAAAACTAACATATATATAAATATATATATAAACAAAACTACCATATATATATATGTGTAAACAAACTACCATATATATATATATATATGTAGAAACAAACTACCATATATATATATATATATATAAACTAAACTACTATATACATATATAT
>NW_013668675.1:69222-72409 GCF_000517525.1 Limulus polyphemus | reverse complement strand
GGGGGCAAAGTAGTGTGAAATTGTGAATTGAATAAAAAATTCATATACATATGCTGAATGAATAAAGACAGAATTACGTTTTTCATTTTCCGGGGGGGGCAGTTGCCCCCTCTCCCCCCCCTTGCGGACGCCCATGTGCATGGTTAAATTTCTTAATTAAATACATAGAAAGGAAACGATAATTAGGCCTGATCCCTAATTATTGATGTGGATATAAGAGTGAATAATTGTCGAGTTTTTGTTTTATTTATTTTCTGCTCTAAACCACAAACCCCCTCTGTAATATTACTGCCATTTCACCTATGTATGAAAACCAACCAATAAACGCTTGCCTTTGGCTTTCGTCGCCTAACAACAGCTTACTTTCCGTTTATTGGACATTTTTTGTTAGGAATTCAAATTTCATTGGTCAATTTCCATCAGAAAAATATTTTTAATTGCAGTAAAACGTCGAATATTCCAACTGAAATAATAAGCTTAATAAAAGGTAAACTATGATGATTAATATGTCGAGATTTTCGCAAACAAAACATTCATTAACTACGCCAGTACCTTAAGTTTAAACATCGATAAATTTAGCTTTTTAGGTCTAAATATTTAGAGAAAAAGTAGTGTTTGCAGGATTTTTTAGGGGCAATAAGAGTTTTTACATTTTAAAGGTACTTGTGAAACACTTTGTATAAAATATTTCAAGAGCTTTAAAATTGTTAATTACGTAATATTTATTTTTATGTCGCATGAACTCTTCATGTTTGCCAACTCTAACCAATGAACAGAAAGTTTTGTTGGTTGGTTGAACTTCGCGCAGACCTACTCGAAGACTACCTGTGCTTATTTTTGAAGTGATTTGAAATTTTGTTTGTTTGTGATTAAGCACAATGAGTTATTTGTGCTCTGCCAACCACGGGTATCGAAACCTAATTTTGGAAGTGGTAGACTAGAGGGAAGACATCAATCAACATCCCCACCGCCAACTGTTGGACTATTCTTTACCAACGAAGTCTTGGTTTGACTCATCACATTATAAGTCCCTCACGGTTGAAAAGGCGAGCATGTTCAGCAACGGGGTTCAATCTCGCGACCCTTAGATTGCGTGTCGATCATCCTAACTACCAGGCTTTTGAGTTGAATGTTGACCATGGAAAATACATAGTACCATCTAAAATCTGAGTATTTGTTTAGTAATTAAGTGACTCATTTAAAGCACTAAATTCTTTTCAACGAAATTTCGCTGCTTGTGCAGTTTTATCAAAAGACCGACGTATGATAGATCAAAATTAATTTTGAAATAAATTTTTTAAAAAAGTGTTATCTTTAAGACATAAGTATTTCTGTGAATATCTTATTTTATCCCACAGAAACGACAAGTGAGGAGCAAAGAAAACAAACGCTACATAATACTGTAGATAAGCCTTAATCACAGTTTAACTACTGAACCGAACAAACGTTCCATCAGTTTGCCACGTGCTCTAGTAGTAGTTGAAAAGTATAAACTCGAATATTCTCGATATCTTCCAAACTACGTCAAGGCAAATGGCAAGTATGCAAGTTTACATTATATATATATATAGAGAGAGAGCAATAATGATATATCCTCAAAAGTTCAGCAAACACCGGAATAAGTAGGAGGAGATTATTCAAGAAAAGAACACTAGTTCCCTTGGAGAACTCAACTAATCCATACCTTGGACAGCTTTCGTAAGATGGAATGATGAAACGTGCTGAAGCGAAGATCTCTGCATAGGTCCGATAAGATTCAGAAAAGATGAACTCGGAGTAGAGAATTCACGAATAATAGAATAATGATGAGAAGAGAATGAATTATCCTTCGCCCTTTTGAAGCACCGATTTAAAAAAAAATTTGTTTATTCTAAATACAATCTACACCTTTTTTTAAATAACTTCCATGGAATTGCTTTGCGAATGAAAAACTTTTTTTGTGTGAATCCGAGATTTTTTTATTTTGCACAAACATTAGTTTAATCAGTTTCAAAAATTGAGTTAAGTGTATAGTTTAGGGTTAGCAGACGGGAAGATATTATATTAAAACCGTGGAAATACACCTGTCAAAGAAACAAACCACACGTTTATTATTTAATCTTCCTAGTGCTTGATAGAAAATAATTAATTCGAAAACGTCGTCATGTTTATTTTACATTAACCAAATACATAATTGTACCCCAGTCAACTTGACTGTGACGCTAACATTGGTTTGGTTTGTTTTGAATTTTGCGCAAAGCTACAACACGAGGGTTGTTATGGGCTAGCCGTCCATAATTTAGCAGTGATAGACTAGTGAACATCATCCACAGCCATTATTTGGGCTGTTAATTTACCAACGAATAGTGGGATTGATCGTCACATTATAACGCCCCATGGCTGAAAGGACGAGCATGTTCGGTATGACGAAGATTCGAAACCGCGACCCTAACTACCAGGCCATGGTAGACCTGTATAACGCTATTTCAAATATATCTTCAATAGATCATCAGAACTTTGCAATACAATACAGTGTTTCCTTTTATAACAATACTAGACAACCCATGATCCGTTGGGTCACCCACTATTCAGAGTTTATGAAGAATTCAAGCTAATTTCAATCTTGCACCGAAATGAAGGTTTATTTTGAGATAATTTAATTAAATATTTCAATCCATTCATGTTATTCATAATTCGAGAAAAGATATTTGATTGTTGCTCGAGAGTAAAAGTAAAGACCATTTCATTTTTCAAAAAAGTGAAGTCAGAGTTTTCGGGTATTCTGATGAATTAGTTCATTATGTTGTGGTCGTTCCTCTTAGCCCCCCACTGGCATAGCGGTATATCTGCGGACTTACAACACTAGAAACCGGGTTTCGATACTCGTGGTGGGCAGAGCACAGATAGCCCATTGTGTAGCTTTGTGCATAACTACAAACAGTATTCCCTCTTAAACCTTCTACAAATAATAAACAGTAACACTTTATTTTGTCTTCGAATTACCTACCATAACCAAGGTACATTATTGAAAAATTCTTCAAGATCTTGTTTTTGTCATCTTACGCCTTTTAATGAAGATAGGAACACTGACAGGGAAATAGATTTGAGCGAAGAAGTTTCGTAAAGAGCTAATCAAAGTATTTTCTCTGGTTTTGATGAAAGTTCTTAGTTTCGTAAAGAGCTAATCAAAGTATTTTCTCTGGTTTTG
>NW_013668675.1:66151-68395 GCF_000517525.1 Limulus polyphemus | reverse complement strand
CAAGAAGGGACTTGTATCGCTGAAGTTCCTCGGAAAGAAATTATACCGGAAATTAACAAACAAGCAGATACGTAACAATACGTATATGTTAATTTTATAAGTCAAGCTCAAGCTTATCCATCATTTCGGTTGTATTGGAGTAATGAAATTCAGGAACTTAAAGATGAGAATATCTATATTTATTATTTAAAATTATTCACATAATGCTCTGATAATCTAGACATGTATGCCATTGCGCTTTTATTAAAGATATGTATATTATAGACCATTTAATGAAGAATTAACGTACAACTGAATCATCAATTTTAGTATGCTCAACTTGTATATTTTCAGAGAAAATAAAGACAGGAACATTACCCAAAACTTTATTTCAGGTGTTATAAGATAAATTGAAATTAATAAAAGTTCGTAAATATTTCTATATTTTTGGTACGACAGGAAAGTACGTGATCATTACAATTACGTCTACAGCTCAAAATTTCCACGAACTTTATTTCGTAAGCAACTACTCCATTTCTTTGATTTATAATACTGCACGAAACAACATTTAAATTAGGTCTTTTGAAGCAATTCATTCCCACGCTTAATTCAACTTGTTAAGTCATTCTCGTGGCTTTAGAGTCCAGATGTAGAGAAACATCTTGATAACCTAATCTATTGTATCGCGCAGAATGTCACTGCTTTTATTAGCAAAACGTATTTGCACGTATCCATTATGCATTAATTTAGTGATCGCGTGAAAATAGCCATAATGAGGTTGTCTATTGAAAGAGAAAACAAGAGGGAATTTTCAATAGCTGTGGCACTTGAAATTCTTTTAGGAAGGATTAGAGTAAATTAATCTATGAGACCTTTTTTTTTTTTTCCTTTTTATTAGCTATATTTATGTGCGCAAGTAATAACATGTGTGGGGCGCGCGTATACCCTATTTGATTTTATTACTCATCAGGATCTTTACCAGCCTACCCTCAAATTAAAATTATTTTAGGCAGAATTACAGTAAATTAATTTATGAGACTTTGGGCGTGATAAGATATATCCGTAGAAAGGGTTTGACCTCCTGAGTCCAAAACTGTAATTAAATCTCAAATCGGTCAAGAGATGACGGAGCTATAAGTTTGTATTTGAAAAAAAAAAAAAACTCAAAGCAATTCCATGAGCCTTTATGCCGCGGCTAAAAAGAATTTTGAGACCAGAAGAATACACTTCGTACTATAGCTGAGAAACAAATCTCAATTACTATACGAATTGAACACTTTGGACTACCTGAAAAACATCAGACACAAACCTTTTTTGAATAACATAAATGTTTAATAATCGCCAGACGATTTCATTTGGTTAACAGGAATTCCGCTACGGGAATTATGTGTACAGTACAGTACTTGTTATTGTGGGAAATTTTTGAATAACATTTTAAAGCGCTTTTATTGGGTGTCAGACACTTTTTGTTCATTTTCGATTCCCCTGCCCCAGGGTTTCGTATGTTCCGACGTACCTGTTTAATGCAACGCTTGATATTAAATTTTTTCTTCCATGTTCCTCATATTTCCAACGTCACGCGGATTATTCGATTAATTGTGAACAGGGGCGAAACTATTGGGGTGTGATGTGCCACAGTCCTCGATATTAGTTAGTTTTCGTTGGGCAGTCTGTTGGGTAACCTTTTCGAGATACCCAACTCAACACTGCGAACAATAAACATATACTTCAATATAAAACATCATTACATTTACTGCCAGATACCCAACCTAGAAGGGAGCACCCCCTCTCCCCCAGCGGCTCAGTGATAAATCTGCAGACTTACGACGCTAAAAATCATGTTTCGATACCTGTGGTGGGCAGAGTACAGATAGCCCATTGTATAACTTTGTGATTACGAAAAAAAAAACAACAAACAAACGGAATTAATGGCGGTTCGCCCCTCTAATGTCTCAGTGGTAAGTCTGATGGATTACTAGGCTAAAAATCGGGTTTCGTTACCCGTAGTGGGCAGAGTACACATAGCCCATTGATTAGCTTTTCGTCAACAACCAAACCTAGACGGATATATTATTATACCAATGTTATTAATAAATGAGTAAACAAATTATTTCATTACAGAAAGCATGTGAGTTGTTAGACAATTTGCCAACCAGTACCAAACAATTGTTTTGACCTATATAATTTATTAGATACCATACTGTTGCGTCAGCGAGGTCACGTGACTAGTGTCACGCCACGTTTCTAGAAATATCTTGTTCCTTC
>NW_013668675.1:62413-65953 GCF_000517525.1 Limulus polyphemus | reverse complement strand
ATATTCAGAAAGAATAAACCAGTTTTATTAAGAAAGGACTTGTGTCGCTAAAGTTTCGTGGGAACGAATTTACGGAAAATCAACTAACGAACGGAGACGTAACAATACCTTCAAGATGATTGTTTGTTGTTTTACCTAATAGTTACTCACTGTCAAACTAAAGGAAACAAATCATCTAATTTTAGAGCTAAAGTCATTTGAAATTTCATCGTGGTGGTAATTGCATCTTTGTCAGTTGCCTATGAAATACCTCCTTGTCGGGCAAAATAAATTGACCTATGCCTCCAGCCCCACCAGTGCTCTTTCACCAGTCTTCTGCTACAAGGTAGACAACGACTACATATAACATAGCCTGATTTTACTGTTGAGTGTTTAAGAGAAACCCCAGCGGTTTGAAGAATAGTTGTTACAACCTCTAGAAAGTATGCATTCTAAAAACCACGATGAATTCAAAATGGCAGTTGGCCGTGAAATTTTTGCAACACTGTTTGGTTTAATAAATCATTGATTATTTTCCCATTCTACGCTGCTTTTATTCAACAGAATAATGAATAATAACAGGCTTTATTGCATCCACAGTTTCTTCTATATCTGAACAACTTACTATGTATCTATTTAAATTAAACCATTTAAGCTGTCACTTAAAAACGCGGAATTGCAGCAATATTGGACACTTTTTCAAACATTTGTCACGTGCGAATAAATTTAAAGATTCATAAATATATATTTACCATTTGCCATCAATTTGATTCTTATACTGACAGGATTACGTGGGGAATAAGTTGGTATAGTTTCATTTGAAAGAGCTTCGTGCATTTTATTTGTGCTAGCAAGCAGAATGTACTGATGTACTGCCAATGCTTGCCAAACAACAACTTTGGCCACCAACAGTGAACCAAATATTTCACCACTTATTCAGGGCAAATTATCAAAAATATGTATTTGAAAACACTCATTCGAAGCATAAAATGATCTTTCAGAATATTACAAACTAATTAATGTACAAACACTGCACTGACAGCCATTTTGAATTTAAAATATGGCCGAATATAAACATCAATAACTTAAATTTATCTATAACATAGTGGCAGAACAGAATAAATCCATGCTGAAAGGAATACAAATTTATTTACAGAAAAAAAAAGACGTTTTATTGTATGTGTGACATATTTATTTCAGAATGGCAGCAATATTGGATACATTTTTCAGAATTATGTCAGATACAGATGAATGTATGGATTCACAAATATTTAATTAATATTTTAATTTTATTTTAATTGATCAAAAGCAGTATAGAGTGACAAGATGATACATTATTACATTATATAACAGAGGTGCTAACATTCTTTATTTATTTTTTATTTTTTTGTAAACACCTCTAGAGGTGGCCTTTAAGGTTCAACAATAAAATTGCTGTGCTGGAGAGTGTCGTGCTGGATCATACACAGTGGCTTGAAGTTTTAAAATGTGTTAAAATCAGTTACATAAGCTTGGCATAAAAAAGAAAAATTTAACGCTCATAAGAAAACATTTCGAGAATATAAAGAAAAATCGTCTAACCTAGCTCCAAAAGTAAAGTGAATATCGCTTAATATATACTTAAACAAAACCTTCGCGACAAAGTGCTTGCTCTCAAATATCATCGTCTAATACACCACGCCACCTACAGTGAAAAGCTAATTTATTTGTCATAAGAAACTGCTATCATTGTATTGTTTTAATGTTAAATAATTAAAAAATGTAGACTGATTCGTAAAAAGCTTGTACTGTTTAGAGCATTATGCTATATTAAATGAAGGGTAAAAATAGTCAGAACCAGAGTTGGAGCAACTTTAAGGCAATATTGTGTCCCATGTTATACTGGTTATAACGGACACAGAGATTGACAACTTCCTTGTTGTTGTTGTTCCTGAGAATGCGAGAAATTTAAGTGATGGTCATTCACAAAGAATGTGACAAAAAAGACTATATTGCTTCTGATGCATAAGAACTGTGAAGCTTCTGAAGACAGTATAACTTAACTGGCAATTCAAGCATGTTGATTGGCTGAAGTCGACAGGTGCTCTGGGCGGAAACGCCTCGAGCTAAGTACAATAACGACTTCAGAGATAGGTGAGGTTCAGTGATAGGTATTTGTTAATTTTATATAGAAGTTTATAGCTGAAATTTTGAAAAAGAATCAATATATTTGAAATAACCATATAAAGTCCCCATATACTGCAGAGTAATATTCGTATTGTTCATAGTGTTATAATCCATTGAAAATAAGTTTAAAATATAAAAAGGTTTCATAATAACTGGCAACCAAGTCTCACCTGTAAACAAAGGTAAGCCTAACGTAACGTTATCCAAGTATTTTAGGCCTAACGTAACCGGAATTGTTCGTTTCTGCCACTGCCAGTCAGACGCCATTATGCCAGTGTTAGACAGATGTTGGACACCATTTCAGGTATATTCATGGACTACTGTCAAAATGGGGAGTTACTACGCTGCTGTCTATACAGGCGTGAGTATATTTGAAAATATTTGTCTATGGAAGCATATTATTGATTTATTTTAATATTAATAGTAAATTAACAAACACACCATGAACTAACCTAGCTCTAAAATTTAATATATGTGTTGTAACTTAAAAGTTAAATGTGAGTATATTAAATAATCGAAGTAACAATGAGTATGACTTTGAAATTCCCAACATTTTTATGATAAAACCACGTGGTTAGTCAACTTAACTGAGATAACTAAATACGTCTGAAGAGGATATATTTATGTCATTGAAGATTGATCTTCTTTTAGGTGCTTCACATATTGACCACTGTTTATGCAATTTATGTCATGCAAGGAGGAAGATCTGAATGGTTCTTTGGACCTTATTTTGAACTTGATAAAGCAGGTAATATGTGTACATAACTTATTTGAACTTTGTTGGTGAATATTGTTATTAAAATATGAAATATAACTGTTTACAAAAACTTTGGTTTTTGTGAATATTCGCATATCCGTGAAATGATAATTATGATATTAAAAAAACTCTATGTATCTATTCATGCATTTATTAACACTTCTAACTTATTACTTTATAATATTATCATGAAATGTTAATTAATTTAAACCAACATCTTACCATGATGAATATATTTTCCTTTCCAATTAATGAATTGTACTGTGGAACTAATTGTACGTAACCCACTGTATTTACTACTAGTAATTAGTTTGTTTGTTTTTTTTCTGTGTGAACAGATACGTATTCTGCAGGAATATTTACAATTGTCTTCAGCATTTGTTTCATACTCACTACTATTATGCTTCAAATTGGACTGTCGAAAGTAAGTAAAAAATTATGTTTTTACTTTTGAAAATATTTATCTTACTATACCAATAAACTGAATAAATTTTAATGTGGTTTCTTTCTCAACTACTCATTTTTTTCTTCATTTATCATTTTAATTTCTTTGCACATTTATTGATCTTTTACTAGGTATATATATACTTTGAAACATGGAGGATCACAGTACATTAACTTTGGAACACAAAATTCTT
>NW_013668675.1:58155-61603 GCF_000517525.1 Limulus polyphemus | reverse complement strand
AGGTGCTTCTGATTCGTCTGAACAAAAAGAAAAAGTCAATATTAGAATGAAACAAAAGTTTATGTATGTTACGAGTAAAATTAAAATGGACGTTAAACATATTTATTCATATATATACATCATTGTTTTTCTTACAGGATAACCGTTGTCTTTTCTTCCCTTGGTTTATTGGAATGATATTAGAGATTTTATTGATGGTTGCTGTTGGTTTGTGGTTCATTGCTCGATACTACAGAAATGTGAGTTTTCTTTAGACGATTATATTACACCTAATATACTGTCTAGTTCTGATCCGTTGTTAAATAATTTTCAATGTGAACTTATCAACTCAATTGTTAAATGTTTATGAAGTACTTAAATAGTTTAGAGTTTAAAGTGTATTTAAAGCAAACATTTAATCAGAACAGTGTAACACAAAGGGTTATTAGATTTACTTGCATATACTAATACGGTGGCACCTTGCCATTTTTGCAAGCCATGCATGGAAAAATGAATGCCCCCCCATGGCACAGCAGTATGTTTGTGGACCTACAATGCTAGAATCCGGGTTTCAATACCCATGGTGGGCAGAGCACAGATAGCCCATTGTGTAGCTTTGTGCTTAATTACAAACAAATGACATGTTTAGCACCTCTATATTTGGTTCATGATAAATTCCAACTATTTGATAATTCAACACTGCTGTGAGAATTGTTACAGAAGCAGAAAAAAACCTTACACTGACAAACATTGAAACAACACATGAAGCTAATTTTCTTGAGGGTAAATGAGATCGGGTTTAAAAAAATGTTGTCTTATCTCTCCTCTCAACTCACCTAGGAAATAAAATTATAACTGAAACGTCCAGATTTAGAATTTTGTTTTGATGTATGTTTTACTAAGACATGATTTGGTTAAAGTAATAAAATAAAATCCATACTTTTCACCCTAATTTTGATGTTTTTGTGCCTCCTATTGAAATTATTGTTTGGGGAACAGAAATAGTTAAACTTCCTGTCTGCACAGATAAAACTTTTCATTATACGTAACAAAGCTGCAAATCTGTAGTCTTTGTTCATACTTGTTGCTTATATCTAGCTCAAATAATTTGAAAACAGTGAATTTTTGAAGTTTTCTTTTTTGATTTACAACTTCCAAGCTTCTACAGCTATAAATGTTATAAACATATTGTCTGAAAACTAGAATTATTTTCATTCTCATACGATGGGCCCGGCATGGCCAGGTGGTTAGGGCGCTCGACTCGCAATCTGAAGGTCGTGGGTTCAAATCCCCCTCACACCAAACATGCTCTTCCTTTCAGCCGTGGGGGCATTATAATGTGACAGTCAATCCCACTATTCGTTGGTAAAAGAGTAGCCCAAGAGTTGGCGGTGGGTGGTGATGACTAGCTGCCTTCCCTCTAGTCTTACTCTGCTAAATTAGGGACGGCTAGTGCAGATAGCCCTCGTGTAGCTTTGCGCGCAATTCAAAACAAACAAACTCATACAATGTTTCACGCATTGACCTCTACTGACTTTTGACTTCTTGAAAGGAACTTATTAACATCTAATCATATGACTACAAGTATTCTCAACAACTTAATACAAAAAGTTTTATAAAAGTGTATTTTATAATCAGTAGAAACTTAATTTAGTTTATGTCTCATAATGAGTCAAATGACAGAAGAAATTCTGTACTTTTTAATATTAACTGATAAAGATCAAAAGATGAATGAGAGTAATCTAATCTTTTAACCAAGCAAATTAGTGAATTTTAAGCTTCCGTTGCTTTGAACTATTAAATATTCTCAAAGTAAAATAATTTAAAATCCAAGCTAGGAAATTTTGGGATAAAAAATTAAAAGAATAGCTAGAATGTAAAGTTGAACAAGCAACATTTTTCCTGAGGTTTAGACTGCATAAGATGTAGTATTAATATATATATATATATATAAGAATAAAAATGATAATAATTTAAATGCATCATTTTTCACTGGCTCAATATGATGCTCCAGTAAGACAAAACCTTATGCTCGTCAGTCTGGCTGGTTTAAAACATATAAAGTCTGAGAAGATCTCTTTCATGGCAGCAGCATTCAGTGCCGAAGCTCTAGTCGTAATGCTGTTATGAATACTTGTCAATATTAATCCACACTGGGCCAGTAAAGAACGATCCAAGTTGGAGTATGATATTATCAGTATCATTCCGATGTAATATCACATACCAAGATTTTGTAGATATCATGATTTTTGCGAATGGTGTGACTCCTAATTATGGTGCATCCTTGCAAATTCTAGTGTAGCAAGTAAATCCAACGTTTAACAATAATTTGGTAAAGCTTCAGATTCTCTTTAATTTCTTATCATCTCCTTACCATTATTTTTAACTATTAAATCCTTACAGACATTTTAATATTGTTTTTGCAGACTACCCAATTTCCAGTTTTATTCAGCTTAGTTCACAATCAAATCTTTGTAGTAGTTATTGCTCACCTTTTTTCATACTTACATGTATGTATTTTGTATGTAGGTTTTTTTTTTTTTTGCTTATCAGTTTGTGATTGGTTGTTTTAAAATTTGTAGCCATTATTCTAAAAGCCAGTGAACTATAGTGAGGAATTTTTCGTTTAATACCCTCTCTCGTATATCACCAAAAATAAATGTAATTTTACTCCTAGTAAAAAAATAACAATTGTAACGATTATAAGCTTGGCAAGTTTCAAAAATTCTTTTAAGCATATGTGTATTTTTTATGTAGGTTTTCTCTGTCAGAAGTTTTGAATATTACTGCCAATTTCATTTTCAACAATCAGACTTCTTTATTATAACACACACAATAGGATGTAATATCGGTAATAACTGAGCACTGGTTCAAATGTTTGAGTAAAGGTACATTTTGAACAATGTAACCATGATTGCAGAAAAAAGCTACTTTTTGTTTAGTATGAAAGAAGTACAGAGTATTGAGTACATCATGCTAAAACAATATCAAATATCCAAATCAGCAGTCACATGACAACTACAGCCAGTAGTTCACAGTGGAATGGTATGTGTTAAGAACTACATTTGACACTGTTTGGCATTTCATAAGTAGAGCTATGCCACTGAAAGCATATCACAGATATGTAACATCCCTTTCAGAAGAAAAAACATTCATACTCGCATATCATCTCTAGGCTACAGAATTCTCGTAACAGGAATATCCCTCGTACTTAATGGCATTGGACAACAAAGAAAGAAGCCTACAACACGTCATACCCTAACCATGGTAAGCAAAGTGTGACGTCTTGTAAAACATGCGAGAATCCACAAACACATCATTCACGTGACCCATGCAATAGTACGCACCATAATCAAGAATGAAAAATTACACAAGTCAGACCTGCACAACTTCCTTGCACCCATTTCAACTGGATGATCTCACAGTAATCCATAGCTGCTGCATCCGACGACTTGACCTGTATATAATC
>NW_013668675.1:52318-57063 GCF_000517525.1 Limulus polyphemus | reverse complement strand
GATTAGAATCAATAGACTTACTTTCCCGACAAAAAATCTTAATAAGTCTTACACTGCTAAATTAGGGATGACTAGTGCAGATAGCCCTCATGTAGCTTTGCACAAAATTCAAAACAAACAATCATATTTATTAAAAGCTTTCAACATAGATCTACCATGTTCTCCTATGCACTTGACAAGAGTAATTTTCATTTGGTCTAAACAGTTACTCTCTCCTTTCCTTCATCTTTAAATGAACATATATTAATATATTAACATAATACAATGCCTAGCATGAACTAGTTTTTCCAGTATTCAACATGTTTGAATTCCTAACAGTAATAAACATTTCATGTTACAGTTGTGTATTTACACTTCATCGAATTATCTAACGGCTTGTGAATAATTAATATTTACGTCCAGTCAGAGCAAGCTGTGTACTAAATGTCAATCTGGTAATCAGTAGAGTTTAATTAAGTATACTTTTTTTTTCTTACATTTCTGATTATAAAGATTAGAATACATTGTTTCATCAGTTGGATACTATCATTGTTAAATGATATTTTCGGCTGTAATCGGGGTGCAAACGCATCCTTGAAAGTCCTCGAAATTGAGAATGGAATATAAAGTGCTTGAAAAAAAGAGGCCTTTTTTGCCAAAGTACTTGGAAATATTATAAGAACAGAATAGATACATATCTCTAACTTTAATGCGTGTTGCAGAGTTGAGCACAATAAATAGAAATTTTACTCAATTTCGGTGGAATCCGACTGATTTTGAGGTAGATTTTAGCTTCCAAAAAGTGCTTAAAAAACTTTCAAAGAGTGCTTAGAAAGTGCTTGAAATTAATCAGAGCAATTCATTATGAACTATGTGTAATTTCAGTAAAATCTCGCAAGGTTCGGCCAGCTAAGGTAATGCAGATTCGTCTTAAATACATAGATTAAGTTAACAGTGCTAAACAATATTTATAATAAATGGCATATTCTCCAAAATAGTTGTTGTCGTTAGTGAGGATTTGATTTGGATGATTTCATACCAACTAAGAATGAAAGTATAAATTAATTTCAATAATTTTTTCCACCCCCAAATAAATTATATTTCCTTTTTTTGTGTACTTACTGTGATATCTGTAGACGTGCACCTGATATATATATTTTGATAATTTGTAGCTAATGAACTGTTGGCAATTAAAATCACTTATCGAAACCCAAGATGATGTTTGAGATAAACAGTATATTCCTAAGCCTTTTGTCTTTTTGTTTTCACCCTGTTTTTATATGGATGAACAAGTTTGTTAGGTTTTTTATTATGTAAAGAGCTGCATGACATCTTGTTTTCCAGATATACTGTCTTTTATGTGTGATATCCCAGTACCAAGTTGTGAAAAGTTATCAAGAGCCCCAGTTTGTAATCCTCTATCCTTGAATGCCAGAAAATGAAGAATGGTTTATGGACTTCATAATTATTATTTTCTCACCAACAGTTTTTCTGTAGTTTTCCTTCCTATGATAAAATCAACTTTGTATATACAACCATCATGTAGACCCACACACACATACCACTTTTTTTTCTGTATTTTGTGAGGAGAAAGAGAACGATAATTTGATACATATTAATAAGAATGTGTAAATTGAAGAAGCTTTGATAATAAAATAGGAACAAAGATGTGTTCCACACAACCAAAATAATGATGATTCCTGTATGGATTAAAATTTTTTTTTAATATTTTGAGTTATTTTTATGTAAGTTTCTAATAAGTAAAAAAGGTGGTTGATTAGATCTTATATTTCAAGGTAAGGTGGGTTTCTCTGGTAGGATGAGCGATGAAGATTGATATAATGTTTACAGAGAGCACTCACTAGTAAAAGTTCACATTTGTAGCATGTATGTTGTACATTACGCTGAGTAGTTTGTTGAAGAAGAAATGAATGCGGCTTCATTATCAGTTTAAGCCGTTTCTTAGATAATCGTGGATAATAAAAAAAAATGTGTTGAACATTGATTTAGAAATAATTGGGAGGGTGAAAACTGATCTAAAGATAATCAAAATGCATATATTGTAAATTTTGTGGGGACAGAAATTCAAATAATACTGCTATAACTGTGTACAAATCGAACTTATGGAAAGTCTTTTATAGAATGAATCTCATGGAATTTAATTTAGAAAAACATTTTTGTTTTGTAATTGTTGGGTAGGTGTAGTGACCTTTCAGACATCAGAACGATTCATGCATATAACCACTTTTGTAACTTGTCTTTTTTTTTCAACTGTTATTTAATTACCATATTATCTGCATGTTCAACTAATTGTAATTAAAAATAATAATAATTATGAGACCTAATCAAAAGTAATGGATTGGCATTAAGTAAATTTTGAAATGTTGGGTTCTCAATTTATTAACCCTACTGTTTTCTAGAGAAAAAGCTTTTTTAAAAGAGTTTTTCTTAAGGACTAATCCTAACATGTTCTGTGTTTTTCTCATTCTTATTTTGATATCCGAAGTCATCATTTATAGCCAAATGACACTGATACAGTAACTTTAAACTTAACAAAGTAAAATAAGATTACGCTGACACGAAGTAACTTTTTCACCATTTTTTGTGAAGTATTTTTCATAAATTACATTTTCAACTGGGTACTAAATTAAGCAGATAACTTTAATATTTGTCAAAAATCTAAATTAATACATTGGTTTTAAATAAAAAGAAACGTATCCTTGTAAATAAACCATAATTAAAAGTACTGCCGTGCTTATTCTGTATGATTGTAGCCTATATGGTAGCTATAGACTGATAAAAAAAAAAAATTGGTAAGCTCAAATTTTTACATGCAGGTATTATAATATTTTTAGACTAATTTTATACAGCATATTTTTGTGTATATCAAGTTGTAGTAGGAATCTCAAGTGTGGGTAATACAAGCTGGCATTGATGTATTAGTAATTAATAGTCACAAAGATATGTAGTATTCGGATTCTCAGCAAGTTTCTCAAGAATGGGAGTTGAACTTGGTAGATAATAGTCATCTGATTGGGGGGGGAGTTAAATACTGCTCAGTATGCAATTTTATAACTTGTTTATAATTTCAAAAATATATAACAACGTTGATGATACTGATGGTTTTAGTGTTAATATAATCATTGGCTAACTTGTATGACTAGGTTATTTTGAATAGGATTAAGAACAAACTCAAAGCACTACTTTTGTACTTTAGCAAATACATTCTGATATGATGAAACTTTGTAGAATGGACGACAAGTGCCTGTTGTAAAGACACAAGTGCGTTGCCGTCCATTCTACAAAGTGTCGTCATGAATACTCTGCCTAAACAATCTATCAAACGTTCAGATATATATTTTTTTTATATAAACTATGACTTTGTTGTATAGTAGGTATTATTTCAATTTTGTATTTTAGCTACGGTATTGGTGATATTTTTTTTCTGTATTGTGTATGTATTCACACTTTATACTTGTATTTAAAATATTTTAGTTTACATTTTTAATTATAGGTGTCGCACCTCTTTCAAAGAGTTTGTATACCATGGTTTCAGTATGTAGAAAATAATTTAAATAAAAACTACATTTAATACGTTTGTTTCCGAATTTTGTTTTTGTTTAAATTAGAACTTTCACCTGTAAATGATTTTATATATAAATTATTAATAAACTTTATTCTACGTAGGAATTCATCACAACCTTGTATACGTAATCGCATATTTTAAATATTTAAAGCTAATGATAAAAATCAGGTTGGGAAAATGCTATACATTTGTTAAGAGTTTGATGCTTGAAGTAAGAATTAAAATTATGATTCATTAAAAGTTTTTGGAAATGCTAAGATAATTGCATACATTAAGTAAAAAAAAATATGCTGTTTATTATACCAGTGCATTTCGTGCGTTTTTTGCTGTTACAACGCTATACATTCTTGGAATAGCATGTAAATTATTAACTTCTCTTGATATATGAAGAATAAATGCGATCTTATTGAAGTTTACAAGATTATCTGTCGGTCGATAGGATAAAAGCCTCTTTTTTTCTTTTTTTTGTGCTGTATTCTAAGGGTGATATGACGAGAAGACACAAGTTTAAGATTTATAAAAAAAAAGGCTTAGGCTCCAGTTATTTTTCTATCAGGTTGATTGGCTTATGAAATGAGTTGCCGTCGGCAATAGTGGAGTCCAATTAAGAGGATAATTGATGATTTTATTAAATAGAAAGGGTTAGTTGCCATTTTAACCATTCCTGCGCCACCATTTTTTTTTTTTTTCAAATCACTTGACTAGTTGCACAATTTCTCGATGTAGCGGGTACATCACATCTCAAAAATGTTTTATGCAGTAAATCTTTGATGTTTTTTTATAACTTTCACACACTTTAGGATAAGATTATTGTATGATTTAGTGTGATTCCATTTATACTATTCATAAAGAGTTAAGTCCCAAATATCGTTAGCCAAAACATGTGCATCATTGTCCCACCAAACATGCTCGACCTTTCAGCCGTGGGGGCGTTATAATGAAACGTTCAATCCCACTATTTATTAGTAAAAGAGTTGGCGGTGGGTGGTTTCACGTAAAGCTACATGAGGGCCATCTGCGCTAGCCGTCCTTAATTTAACAGTGAAAAACTAGAGGGAAGGCAGCTAGTCATCACTGCCAACTCTTTCTTGGGCTACTCTTCTACCAACGAATAGTGGGGTTGCCAGTAACATTATAACGCCTCCACGGCTGAAAGGGCGAGCATGTTTGATAGGACGGG
>NW_013668675.1:43110-52075 GCF_000517525.1 Limulus polyphemus | reverse complement strand
CCATGCAGGTCTTTTTAATATTTCCACTAAATCTAATTCTTTGCCCACAAATCTCAATAATTATTATTAGCTTTCAATCTCTATAGGCTGAAATTTAATTGTCCTTAAAATGATTCGGGTGTACTTAATTTTCACCAGATAAGGTCGATAAATTTCTACAGTATATTTTCTGATTATTTATTTTTTGTACAAACATTTAGCATTTCTCACAGAACATTATTCTGACTTATTGAAGAATACAATTTAACTACAAAGCAATTAACTTGTTAATTAATTGCCTGGGAAATATAAGGTTTCGTACTTTTTGTTAGTGTGAACTATACAAAAAGCTAAACTTATATAATTGTTGTTAGTGTTAGCTGCTAACACTAACAGTGTTGTTAGTGTTAGCTGCACATAAAGCTAAAACGTTGCACCTGTTGTTAGAGTTCGATTCACTGGAGAATCCTTATCTACAAACTGATTATGAAATACAGTATAACCAAGAAAAACCACTGGACAATTATTGTATACACACGGAGGATGAAATAACATAAGCAATAAAACCACTGGAGGAACCTTATCTTACACATTGCTGATCAAATATCCAAAAAAAAGCCACTCGACAGTCCTTTTATACATATTGATGATGAAATAACCATGAAAACTACTGGACAATCATTTTCTTCACACTGATGATGAAATAACCACGAAAATTACTGGACAATCATTTTATTCACACTGATGATGAGATAACAAAATACAAGAAAACCCCTGGAGGATCCTTATCTACACACTGATGATGAAATAACATAAGCAATAAAACCACTGGAGGAACCTTATCTTACACATTGCTGATCAAATATCCAAAAAAAAGCCACTCGACAGTCCTTTTATACACATTGATGATGAAATAACCATGAAAACTACTGGACAATCATTTTCTTCACACTGATGATGAAATAACATAAGCAATAAAACCACTGGAGGAACCTTATCTACACATTGCTGATCAAATATCCAAAAAAGCCACTAGACAGTCCTTTTCTACACATTGATGATGAAAACTACTGGACAATCCTTTTCTACATACTGATGATCAAATAACCAAAAAACCCACTGGATAATACTTATCTACACATTGATGATGAAAACTACTGGACAATTTTTTTCTATGGTGAATTCCGAAACCATTGCTCAAAAGACAACATTGTTATTACACAAGAAGTAAAAAGATTATCGAGCATGATACAAATATCGGTTCTGAGGTGTAAACAAATCAAAAACACTTTTCAAAAATATCGTTCAAAGGGGCGCTAAAAAAAACAGTACTCAGTCAAAAAATTTCGTTTAGAAGCTGTAAACAAATAAAATAATCTATTCAAGAAATGTCAGTCATAAGATGTAAACAAATCGAGAAATGTTGTTCTTAAGCTGTAAACAAAGAATAAACAACAAATGTCGTTCATAAGCTGTAAAGAAATAGAAAAAAAAACAAGTCAAGTAATGTCGTTAATAAGCTATAAACAAATAAAACATAAGACAACAAATGTCGTTCATAAGCTGTAATAAAATAAAAGCCAAGAAATGTCGTTCATAAGTTATAAACAAATAAAACATAAGACAACAAATGTCGTTCATAAGCTGTAATAAAATAAAAGCCAAGAAATGTCGTTCATAAAATGTACAGAAACAAATATTCTAGAAAAGTTGATCATAAGGTGTGTACATAAACCTAAAGAAACACTCCAGTGAAATCGTTCATAAGGTGTACACAAACCTAAAGAAGCACTCCAGTGAAATCGTTCATAAGGTGTGTGCACGAACCTAAAGAAACACTCCGGTGAAGTCGTTCATAAGGTGTGCGCATAAACCTAAAGAAACACTCCAGTGAAATCGTTCATAAGGTGTACACAAACCTAACGAAGCACTCCAGTGAAATCGTTCATAAGGTGTACACAAACCTAAAGAAGCACTCCAGTGAAATCGTTCATAAGGTGTGTGCACGAACCTAAAGAAACACTCCGGTGAAGTCGTTCATAAGGTGTACACAAACCTAAAGAAACACTCCAGTTAGGTTTGTGTACACCTTATGAAACACTCCGGTGAAGTCGTTCATAAGGTGTGTGTACAAAAACACTCGAGAGATATCGTCTATAAGGTCGTTCATTAAGTGTAAACCTAAAATTTCTCTCAAGAGATGTCATTCATGAGCTAAATACATAAAAAAAAACACTTAAAAAAAAGTAACCCGTAGATACAAAAAAACACTCGAGAAATATTGTTCAGTAGTTGTATATACAACCCCCCCCCAAAAAAAATTGAGAATTTTCATTAACAAGTTTATAAATATAAAATTGCACTAAGATTTTATAAAACGATTTGTAGAGATATTATAATGTATTTGGTTTACTAACATTTATTAGATACATGCAGATCTAAAATAAATTTCATTGAATTTCCTCATGCTATTTCAATGACTGAAAAACACCTCTGTATTTATTCTCGGCCCGGCATGGCCAGGTGGTTACGGCACTCGACTCGCAATCTGAGGGTCGCGGGTTCGAATCCCCGTCACACCAAACATGCTCGCCCTTTCAGCCGTGGGGGCGTTATAATGTGACGGTCAATCCCACTATCCGTTAGTAAAAGAGTAGCCCAAGAGTTGGCGGTGGGTGGTGATGACTAGCTGCCTTCCCTCTAGTCTTACACTGCTAAATTAGGGACGGCTAGCGCAGATAGCCCTCGTGTAGCTTTGCGCGAAATTCAAAAACAAACAAACAATTTATTCTCGTGTCAGATGAGCTCAAGTACGAACTGGTTTGATCGATAACAAACAACTTTAACAGATCATACGAGTGATCCCCCATTTTTCTGTGGTATAAATCGAACTAAATCAAAACAAAGAGAAAATCTGAGTAACAAATATAAGTTTTGAACATGGGCGTCCGCGGGGAGGGGTACTTCCCCCCCCCCCACCTGGAAAACGAGAAACGTAATTCTTTATTCATTCAGCACATGTATATGATTTTTTTTATTCAATTCACAATTTTATACTACTTCTCCCCCCTCTGGAAAATTTCTGCGGACGCCCATGATTCTGAATTCATATTACATAAAAACGTTCAGAACACAACATACTTTTCAAAGTATTGGTTGTTTGTTTGTAATTAAGCACAAAGCTATACAATTGGCAATCTGTGCTCTGCCCACAACGGGTATCGAAACCGAGGTTCTAGCGTTGTACGTTCGCAGACATACCGCTGTGCCAATTTCTAAAGAGGTATTAAGATTCAACCACGCTAAAAAAGAAAAGAAACTGTGTACAAAATAAATGGTATTACAAACAATTTAAGTTTTGAAATTGATATTTTTATATTAATTAAACTTCACACGGGGTTTTTAAACTTGTGTGGAGGTGAGTGACAAGCCTTAGACATGTTATTTTATTTAAAGTCAAACCCAGTGTATTTGTTTTACTGAAACGAAACAAGCAGAAAACATGGGAGAAAAAACATTTTTTTTTGTTATCAGATTTCGTGTAACATTCTACAAAAGCAGTGGCATATTCAAAATAGCTTAGAAATCTGAATAAGTTAATTATTTTCCTTTTTTTTCATATTTGGTGATATTTATAATTGTTTTAATGGCAGGCTGTCATAAATTATACATGGACTAACACGAAGATCACTGTATCCAAAAGCTATGTTGTCAACTTAGTAAATATATATTGAAACAACAGCAATGGCGAATGCTCGAAAATACACATACACACACTCATATTAAAGTTATCTAGTATCTAATTGTAATTTGAAAACAAGGTGAAAAGTATGGAACCAAAATTTTAGGCTAATTAATTTTTTTTTATCTTAATAGTTCTTGGTTTCTTGGGGATTTTAGCAAATATTTAGTAGCCGAAACTTTATTTCTGATGAAAAATTTAGTGTGTGAATTTCCACCGACCTAAATAACAGCTGTTTATTATACACCAAAAAAAACTACGTGGGGACGTTGCGCAGCTCTGAAAAGATTTCAGATTCTTCACGCATTGAGCAACGACCTTTCACCCTACTTGAACTACATGAAACTGGTTTATTATGAGCACGCGATGTTTTTAAGATGCCAATCACGTTTTGAGGTCACGTGAAGTTGATTGTAAACAACAGTGACAACACAGGAACAAACCAAACGATGGAAAACTCTAGCTTTTTCGAAAACAAGAACAACTAAACGCTTCACTTCGGTAACCAACACGCCATTCTCAAGTGTCATACATAACGTTGTTGTTGTGTTTTTTTAGGGTTAGCGAAACATTGAAAGTCAGTAGGCCTTACATTCGTGATGAAAATCATGTTTACAGTTTAGTGGTTTTTATTTCACGAATATTAGATATGCCCTACGACAAGTTAGTCTTGTAGCCTAGGGTTTTAATGTAAACTGTATTGTTGTTGGCCAGAAGAAAATATCGCTTAGCATAATAGCGTGGACAAAATATTTGGAATTTTCTCGAAAGTTTAGGAAACCTTTTAATGTATATGTATACAAGATAAATAAAAAATGGGAATTTAAAAACATGCACAAAGGGATCGTAAAAAAAAAAGAGTAAGGAAACGAGGCTAGAGATACCGTAGCCATTATTTACTCAAACTAAAAACCCTGATTTTGGCTTCATGCTGTTACCTAGAGTTACATTTGGTGGAGTCAAAAATAGGGATTTGTAGTTAAATTAAATAATGTATACAGTATCTCCAGTTTTGCTTTCTTACTTTTTTACGATCCCTATTTGTAGGTTTTTAAATTCTCGGTTTTTTTTATTTATCTTATTTGTTGGCTTTTCTATGCTCAACTATGGACAAAGGTTTACTTGATATGGTAGCTAACTTTATACATTGTAATGATAATAAACACAGCTAGTAGCTAGCTTATATGGTTCATGATGATTTACTGTAGCTATTGACTATTTGATCGCATTAGTTCAGGGTGTAAAATGTTAAGCTGCACCTGGAGATTGTCATGGAGATTTGTTTGATAATATAGTGAACATTTATAGTTTCTGTGTAACTAAATCCTCTATATATAATGTATAGCAATAGGCAAATATACGCCTATACTATGACCCAACCCCCACTAAGCGTGTATTAAATTTTACCAGTAGAAAAGCAGCTTTTCTAAATAAAACATATACATCTAAAACATTGTTTTAAATAAACCCTCGTGTCTTTTAGAGTAATTATTCTACGAATGTAATAAAATGTAACATTATATATATTGATTTTTGTTTACTCCTTCACTTCATACATAATTTTGGGGTTACTCCCTAAAGACACTGATTATATAGTGTACAAAGCGTTGAGTATCTACATGTTACAGTCATTTGATTTCATCTATTATTGACTGGTTAAAGGAACACCAGATATTTGTGAGAAAGCTAACTTCAAGGGGTGATAATAACATCGTTTACACTAGAATTATGATGTTTTTTTAGTTTATGTAAAATATAGAAGAAACAAGTCGACTTTTTAATACTCCCACGACCTTTGCAGTACCACATTTAGTATTCTACAAAACGTTTGGGTGCAATATACCAAGCCGTTTTTTATTTTTTATTTTTTTTTTGTAGGCTGGCAAGAGAATAATAAGAACAATTAAAAAGAGGCTTTTTTTCAGCGGATTCTCTTTTCCTTGTATATCTAACATGCGTACTTTTTTGCGTCTTAGCAATCAGTAGCAAATGTTTTAAAGTGTTGTTTTTTTTAAACTAAATCTTTACTGTTTAATGTGCTTTTTGCTCGAACGTTCTTTCAGGGTTTTGTGCAGTTCCTTGCAATCCCTATTATGAACCACTATCGTGGTTCATGACATATGTAAAGCGAATTGGACTAAAGTTAGTTAATCAGCGAAGAAGTGAATTCTTGACAGAGTATTTTTTCAGTCAGTTAGACCGTTATTTAGTTAAGTTCTCTGTATTGTATTTTGTGTTTCCGTCGATGTAAGAGAAATATTGAATTAGTATATCAAGTGGAATTTTTATTTGTCTTGTAAGTTTATCTTTATGGGAACGTTAGTTACTCTAAACATGGAACTTGAAGAAATAAAACGTCTTCGTTAAATGGATTCGGCATTCCAATATTCTTATTATTGAAATATCCGAAGAACCAGGCCAACAATATAAACTATTACAATATAGTGTGGTTTCGATGTAATTTTAATATCTAGGCTTGTGGTAACTCATTTTTTTTTAATAAATCGTGTTTGACCACAGAGTCTACCTATCTTTTCATCCATAGTTGTTGTTTGTAATTAAGCACAAAGCTACACAATGGGCTATGTGTGCTCTGCCCACAATGAGTATCGAAACCCGGATTCTAGCGCTGTAAGTCCGCTGACATACTGCTGTGGGGGGGGGGGGGTTCATCCATGGTTAAAATGTAAAATATGCAACTAAAACGTTTACAAGATTATAAACAATTTTAATTTGAGAATGGAGGAATTGGGATCTTTAAAAAATACAGAACACATAATTTTTACGTTTTAGCTGTGTTCTACTTCAGACTCGGGAATATCCAGTCTAATTTTGTGTTCAAACGAGATGTTAACTCTTGACTACATTGATTGGATAGTGAGTATTATCTGCATTTCATGGCGTGACTATATTTCAGTCAACATCACTCTGGGTATGAAGCAGTTTTACAGACACCTCTTGGGCTAGAGTTAGAGGGGGGGGGGGGTATGTGAATTGTAAAAGCAGTTCCGCCTTTCGGTACTCTCAGCAAGATCTTTAAAAAGAGAGAGAGAGAGGGCCAAGGTTTACCATGAAGTCCTGTGTTTTCGCTTTACTCTTTTGATCTGTTTACTAACTATTTTCAATTTCCTATTCAAGTCTTTAAATTTCGTTCTCTTTACATTTATATTTTATTTCATCTTTTGCCATTTTAACTTAATTGACATGTGTAGTTGTAGAAGCTAAAAACAGAATATCTAGTGGTGCTCATAAAACTTCTCTGTTTCTTCTTTCCTGCACTTTCTCACATTAATATTCTGTTTATCCAATCATTACACTTCTCCCTATACAGGAGTGATTTCTTTACGGGCTAAATATTTTGTAAACTAGAACACCCTAACATTAATAGAGGGATCCCAAAGAATATACGATCACTGAAAAAACTTTATAACACTAAATTGAGCAATATATAAACTCCTCATTAAAAATACATGTTATGGGTTATTTTGATCATGCATAAACAGACAGCCATACGAAAGTTAATGTATTGACTCCAGCGCATACTATATATGTACATAGTCTTCATCCGTTTGTACATCGTATACGTGGGTGTCAACATGAATATCAGTACGTGACTAGAATTTTCTGACGAAATGTGGGCCCTCTTATGAGAGTGAGTTTTAACTATTTCTGGATAAGTTGAACCTGCAACGTAATAGTTACCTTCTCTATGTGTATGTTTCAAAAATAAACCATCTGTAAGATAAGGGTCTTCCATATTATGCATACACAATTCCTTGTTTTGACCTTAAGCTTCAGTTTGTTTACTTGTTCCCATTTCATTGTTATTAGGCGCAGACACTGGAGTTTCTGACAAAGTTTTGTAGATTCACTGCTAATTAAGATTCTAATTGAGCTGGTTTTAAAGTTTTAGGCTTACTGCTAGTTACCGTTCTAATTGAGCTAGTTTTTAAAGTTTTTAGGCTTACTCCTAGTTTAGATTTGAATTGAGCTGGATTTTTAAGTTTTTAGGCTTACTCCTAGTTTAGATTTGAATTGAGCTGGATTTTAAAGTTGTTAAGCTTTCTGCTAGTTAAGATTTGAATTGAGCTAGTTTTTAAAGTTGTTAGGCTTACTGCTAGTTACGGTTCTAATTGCTGGTTTAAAGTTTTAGGCTTACTGCTAGTTACCGTTCTAATTGAGCTAGTTTTTAAAGTTTTTAGGCTTACTCCTAGTTTAGATTTGAATTGAGCTGGATTTTAAAGTTGTTAGGCTTACTGCTAGTTACGGTTCTTATTGAGCTAGTTTTTAAAGTTGTTAGGCTTACTGCTAGTTAAGATTTGAATTGAGCTAGTTTTTAAAGTTGTTAGGCTTACTGCTAGTTACGGTTCTAATTGAGCTAGTTTTTAAAGTTGTCAGGCTTACTGCTAGTTTAGATTTGAATTGAGCTGGATTTTAAAGTTGTTAGGCTAACTGCTAATTACGGTTCTAATTGAGCTGGTTTTTACATGTGGTATTGAACTACAGAAACATTGTTGGAGAAATAGTTTTTGATAGTTTTCTGGTTGTTGCTTGAAGTTTCGTTTTTATTTGATAAACAGATCTCTGTTCTACCCAATGATATTCCAACAAAACCGCTTGTCTTAACAGTAGTGTCAGCTAAAGAAAATAAGCGACTGCTTCGAGCCCCGATGATCGAGATGTTTATACTGTCAATTTAAAATAACAGTTACGCACCTAATGTGAGCCTAGTTTTAAAAAAGGAGGTCAGAGATCAAGTCTTTAAAACCCCCTCTACTGCGCAACCTTATTATCAGCGGACTGTGTAATAAGTATACTACAACTTGGGGCCTCGTGCATCCTAGGGACAGCACGACCTGACACGACTGACATCACGTACCTAAACGTAGTTTAGTTCACACGGAGAGGCGTAAGAAACGTAACGATGACGTAGCGATATTTGACTGTACGATGTGCATTTCATTACTATTTGTAGTTGTGTAGGAGCTGAAGGCGTGAAGTTAACAAAAAACGGCTGAAATTAATAGCACTTTACTTCTTGCACAGCTTTGATTTATTTGTAAGAACTTGATAACAAAAAATGTGACAAAGTAAAATCGAGTTTCGATACTCGTGGTGGGGAGAGCATAAATAAACCATTGCGTAGCTTTATGCTTTACAGAAAACAAATAAAATTAAGTATATACCCTAAAAACAATTTATAAACTTCTTTATAAAAAAGTACCATGAACGTTATCCAGAAAT
>NW_013668675.1:24123-42164 GCF_000517525.1 Limulus polyphemus | reverse complement strand
TTGTAAAAAAATAGGTGCTATGAGTTTAAATCTGGATGCAATTTTACATGAAATATGGCTTAAACAATTTCACGCATGTTCACATAAAATCCACAAGCATCCAATGAAAAGTCAACAAATCATCATTCTGTTGTAACACTGCATGGGGATCTAGGCTTAAATTAACATAAACATGTATATTTTATTACAGTAAAGTACTGTACTATATACATGCTGAGTAGTTATTAATTGTTAAATTATATTACTGATTTAAACAACTCTGTATAATAATAGTGTATAAGCCATTTCAATCATTGGCTATCATATACGTACATGTATGCACTACTGAAATACATGCTAGCATGCTCCGTTCGTCTGGGGTGTTTTTCCATAAATAACTAACATATAGTTTCAATGTTGATAGCAGTGTCATAATTATTATGTACTGAAGATAGAGCACTCAGTGTTTCTTTGATTTGTAACATTCGCAGCAACTATGTCACTGTCGTATTACTCTTATACTATGCGACTAATATGTTTGTTTTTTAAACGAATATTTTAAGCAAAAACCAAAATTCCTGCGCTTGAGATAGTTTAAACTTTTTATTATTATTTCACGCCGATTCTACAAATTAGATCAATTAATTTAAAAGTTAGCTACTCTATAATAATTATATTGGTGCACGTGTATCTGAGTGCATTTAGCTTTACTTAAATCATTTCCCCACAAACCTTTGCTAAAGGATTATGTTCCACTTGTGGCTGTATATGAAATAAGTTTATTGGGGTGAACCATATACTCCAATAGCAAGAATAATACATTTAAAAAGTCGGATATTACTTCATTCATACTAAAATATATAAATAAACGTTAACTGATGAATATTTCATAAAAGGAGCTTTAAAAAGTTTATTGTGAGTTCATATAAATATTTGTTATGCGAGAGGTAATAGTAACATTATGATTTATTACAGCAACAGTTGAGAAAACCTAATTTCTCATATTCTTATTAATTAGTTGGATGATGATTCATGCACACTTATGGCTTATGTTATTGTACTGATGGCTATTGTCTCTTTCATGCGGAGTTCTGTCTCATTTGTTGCCGAAAATAGAATCATGAATGCTTGCAACAAAGAATTAGGGAGCATTTATCATCTAACCTATATGACCCCGATGGCTTCGAGGAAAGTTTGATCATCTCTTATAACGCTAAAAATCGGGTTTTGATGCTCGCGATGAACAAGGCACATATGATCCAATTATGTAGCTTTGCGTTTAACAACAAACAAACAAAAATCTATTATATAATATTTCGCGGTTCCTACTGAACACACAAGAGTGTGATGCTGAAATTGAGAAATAACAATTCGAGATTTTATTTTACGCCACTAAATGAAACAGAACTACACATTAAAGTGTGATAAAACCCGACATTCATGTGCATGTGTCATCATCCAAATTACTAACGTTAGTATTACTAATAACTGTAGGCTAGAAGTATTATTAACTAAATTTTACATGGTTTATGATTTAAATTATAATGTCACTTGAAGGAAAGGAAAATATGATATGTATAAGTTACAGGTAAGTAGTTTTTTCTGTACAAATGAGGCCTAATATAAATAGTTCATTTTGCTACTGAGGTTAGAAAAGTGAAACATCGAAAATAAAAACAATTTTTACTAGTTGTAAAATTTTACCAAATTTGTACAATATGTCAAAAGTTTTTGTGTAAATTAGGAAAATCATAACAATTGATTGATACTTTTATAACTTCATGTGTAAAAAAAATTAAAATTTACTCTGGTTGTTTCATCCATTTACAAAACAATCATAAAAAATATAAAAACTGCAATAGTATTAACTGATCGTAGTACAACTTCTTCAGGGGTATGAATACTATTTCCTGCTGATTTGTAAACTGTTTGGTAAACTATGTAACATCAGGAAACTTGACTTTGAAAATTGTGTTTACATAATGTTTGTTGTAGAAAAAAATAATGTTCTTTATACATTTTAATAATACGTGTTTATAATAACTATGCCGTTTTCATGCGTTACTGCTATTGGTTACGCGTTATTTGTTCAAGCGTAAGATTTTACGTTATTACTCAACAACCGTTCTCTGTGCGATTGTTTTGAATGATTAAATTTCGTGAAAGATAGGTGGAGTTCGTGGAACTGAGAAGATAATGTAAGTAAAACGTCCATTTGACAGTGTTATTAAATGTTATTTGTAATTACCAATACTTTAAAGTTTAAGTTGAATCTTATTATTGAAGTTAGTGTTGTTTTTATTTTATAGCTTTATTTTTCATTACGGCATAAACAAATTTATATTGAGTTAAATAGGGTGTGTATTTGTAGTTGTACTTCCCGAAGCTGAAGTTTTGACATTTGTGTTACTTTCTACTTTCAGCGCTAATGCAGTAATGGTGCATATTAGGGCCTAAAAATGTAAATATATTGCTGACCAGAAACAACCGGAGAACAAGAAATTCAAACGTCCATTTTATTTTTAAGTTTACACAACAACTAAAAATTAAGTGTAGGAATTAAACTTTAAAGAAAAGTGGTAAACATAAAAAAGGAACTAAAAATATGTGTTATGCCTTATATTTATATTTATAACTTACTGAGTGAACGCTTTGTAAATTATGTAAATCATTAAGCTACACAATGGAATTTAGAAGTAAAGTGCATATAAATAAAGTTACAGAAGACAAACAACTGGGTAAGTTTAGTTTTTAAATGGAACAGCCAAAATGGACCAGTAGGTCCATTTTATCCTTACATTTTATAATTTATGTACGTTATAATCTTAACCCTCAACATACTATCGAAAATATTAGAACTAGTTGAAAATTGAATCTTGTGGGTATTACAGATCAGATATTCTTACTTCTGTACTGGGAAAAAAATTGTATAGAGTCTGAAAGGAAAAAATATTTTGCAAAATAACTTAGTGCAATGTGTCATAAATAACAGTCAAAATGGTCCAAATAATCTGCTTTTTTTTATGATGTGTTACTTGTTACCTAAATGATGAAAGTTTATGGATTTGATGTATTTAGATTTACAAAAAACTGTCACTAAGATGCCTCATAGAATATAAGTTAAGAAAACCACAATGCAGGAACTTGGAAATAGTTAATTGTGTTCAAGGGATATCTTGGTGAATGAAAGTAAAAAGTTGTTATAAACAGAGTTTTGTCAAACTGGAACTTGTTACCAGTGGCATGCCTCGAAGGTCATTGTCTGGTCTTTTGCTTTTCTGTTGTTTTTAATGACAGTGATAGGATATAATTAGTAAATTAGCAAGGTTTCTCGATGACATTAAACTCTTGGTTATTTTTAGTTATATTGAGGATGTTGAGGTATTATAGAATAACTTTGGTAAGTTGGACAGATGGCTGGCAAATAGCATTTAATTATAGTTAGTGTAAGGTTGTTGTTTGGAACTCATTTCAACAACATGATTGAAGAAGGAAGTCTTGACAGATAGGTAGGTTAGTATATCAAGTCAACATTGTCGAGTATTAATGCTAACAGAGTATTAGCATTCACTTGTTAACTTTGATTACAAGTTGAAAGAAACAATAATCTTTTTTTTACAAGTAACTAGTTATGTCTCATTTGGAAAACTGTGTACAGTTTTGATCACCTTATTTTTAAGAAAATATATTAGCTTGTTAAAAAAGTGTTCAGTGGAGGGGCTATTAAGATAATTCTGTAGAATGAAATAGAGTTAAGATTTTTTTCACTTATTGTTCTTGAGAAAAGAAGGACAAGAGAGTCTTATTGAAGTTTACAAGATTATTTCAGGATCGTTAGGATAAGGCCCTGGTTTATTTGTTCTGGATTCTGAAGTTAACAGTCTTATTGAAGTTTACAAGATTATTTCAGGATCGTTAGGATAAGGCCCCTGGTTTATTTGTTCTGGATTCTGAAGTTAACAGTCTTATTCAAGTTTACAAGATTATTTCAGGATCGTTAGGATAAGGCCCCTGGTTTATTTGTTCTGGATTCTGAAGTTAACGGGACTAGAGCACGTGATCTGTAAAGATGGGCGTGGCTCCAGTTTAGACAATTAATTTTTTAACTGGGTGACTAACTTATGGAATGAGTTGACAAAATCAGTTTAGACAATTAGCAAAGACTAGCAGTTTTGTAGAGTTTAATAGAAGAATCAACGATTTCATGGGAAAAAAAATATCTAGGGATGATTTTCATTTTTACTTGGGGACGCACGTGCAGGGGCAACCTTGAAGAACCATATGTTAAAATATTATAACATTTAATCATTAAAACTTAAGATTGGTGCTAAATATTAATGTTTTTTTTATTATTAATATTATTATTATTATTATATTATTTGTTTTTATTTGCCGAGTCTATATAAACATGTACAATTTCCTTTCTTTTTCTTTGTTATACATAGCCTTAAACACTGTTAAATGACAAGCCAATACTGGAGATACTTTGCCACGAGAGATACTATGTATAAATCATCAGTGTAAGAGCATGGCTGAAATGCTGAAAATCTGTGGGAATGGACCAGATGGAGAGGGAAGTGCATGGTGTGGGTACAGTTTGGGAGAAAACCATTAAGGAGACTTGGAATTTGCTGGATAAGGTCTTGAAGGAAGAGAATCTTTTCAGTTGCCATTCTTTTACATGTCTTCCTCGTATGGAAAAGGTTTGTTGACCAAGAGAAGACATCGCCATTAGCAAAATGACGTTTGTGTAAAGGAAAAAAAATAGTTGAGGGTACTATTAATATTTATACTAAGGCTAGAGATGTACTCTTCTTGTTTTCGTTCATTCACCGATATCACGAGTTTTTATACGCATTTCTTTAATTTTGCTTTAATGCATCTAATCACTACAATACAACTTCACTATATATGATTTGAAATAATGAGCTCGGTTGCTATTGGGTGTTTTTTTTCAGTAAGTTTGTCATAAATTCTACTGCAGATTCATTTTAAGGCAGTGTTTTCCAAACTTTAAATAGCAGTGCCACCACCACCCCCCAACTCAGCAAAGTTACAATTTCACACACACACCTTTCACATTAAAATAACTTTCACAAGTGATAACAGCAACACAATATTTTCCCCACATGTTTCTAATAATTTTCTTAAAATGGGAAAAAATGCTTGTAAATGTGAGAGTTATTATGTTATCATTCTCTCCTTCTCTTCACTCTTCTGTTTTTTTCCATTATTATTTTTGGGGGCTCTCACCAAAAGGCCATGCCCCCCCCTCCCCCGGTGTTAAACATTATATTTTTAAAATGGTAAAAGTATTAATATACTAGTGCTTGCCACCACTAACTCTGGGTGATCACCACCAGTTTTGTTAGTGTCACACAAACTACCAAGTAGAAGATGTTAGTTTTCACCATAGTGACTGACAGTGACAATCTATAAAACTTAATCTTTGCCAGGTTTATTTTCCATTCTCTTTCTTTTCTTTTCCTCTCATGATTACCTCTGTATAATCTGTTGTATAGAAGAAAACAGCAAAGACTTGTGACGATAAATTTAGTCTTCAACCTACTGCAAGTACACTCGTGTAGGATGTTAAATCTCTTTAACTATTACATCTTGACTGGAATCTTATTTGCCAATTTGCAGAATTGAACAGATGTTTTGTATTGCCAGCTTCTATAGCTTATAATTTTGGTAGGTTTCTTTCCAATTGGCTAAACCCCAGACGTGTTGAGAACGACTTATTTGGATAACTTTTTGTTGACCTGAAACGAGGCACAGAAATGCAAAAAGATTAAAAATGTTACAAATATTTGAACATTTACGGACCATGACAATATATATACAATTGAGTTACTATCGTATACAATATAAATGTAGCCAATTAAGGCAGTGGTTGTATTTACACCAGTTGTAATGCAATTTCAGTGTCTATATTTACACTATTACACTTGCAGAATCATATTTTTGGACCTTGTATTTTTGAAACTCAATTGCAAACAGGCAAGATTGTAACAATTGTTTAGTTACTAAATTACTGTTGAGGGTTGGTTTATTGAATTTTGAACTCTAAACTAGAGATATTGACTGTTACTTTTACAAATCCCTAAGTAACAGGACCAGTAACAAGGTTCACAAGTATCCAAATTGCTGCCATGTTTGATAATATCTCTCCTCTAATGGTTTCAATTGCCAGACATACAACCACTATGATAAAATTATGAATATATATATATATATATATATAAACGTTTGTGGACTAACTAGTAAATTAAGACAAAGTAACAACATGGCTATCATATTAATAAATCCCATATATATTTCTAAAAAACATGAATATTAGTAAAAATTACATACTAGCCTATTGAGTTGTAATGAACACGTTTCTTTAAAAGTTTTATATAATATGAAGTGCAATAAAAAGAGAAATACCAATAAACATACGCCATAAAAGTCCCTTAAGATCCATCTAATTTTGACGAACAATATTCAACCCAACAATTGTAATGTTGGGTATCCATATATCTCCAGATAATAACATAATCCAAACTTTTTTAAGTAATAAGCTACTCACAAATGAGGAAACTATTCTGAGACCTTATTAACCAAAGATCGTGGTATGTTTCAAAGCTTACTTTAATTACTTGTGATATTTTATAAGCTTTGTAAGCCCAGTTATTCATGCCCAAACAATCATAACAAAGTCTCTGTTTGTTCTTTTGTACATCTTTTAATCCGAGAAAAAAGTAAGTTTCTTCTCACAGCTTGAAGTTTTGTAAACATACATTTAAAGATCCTTATCATAGATTTTTTTTCCCCCATCGCATCTTGATTGTATTTTTGGTATAATAAGTATACCAAAGTTAACACAGTGCTATACATGATCTAACCAGAGTCTTACTCCTAACCTTTCAGTTTTAAAATTCTTATATATAGATTCCAGTTACTATGTGTGTTAATTCATGCCATTTTGTGTCTTACAAAGGAACTTATCCCTTTATTTCAGGGCCAAGAGGAGGTCACTGGGGTCATGAGAGACAATATGGCTCAGGTTCTTAAGTGCCTGAAAGTCTTGTATGATCTTCCATCAAAGACGTTTATTACAGCTCTTCAAATGTTGGACATGTTTCTTGGAAAAATCAAGGTAAAAATTGTCTCGTGGACCTAATTAGTTGCTATAGAAAGGTACAATATGTGATATAAAACTGCTTGATAGCAGTTTTATTTTAAGCATTTGTGTAATTCTTTTAATTTGTAATTAACTGGATAAGGATTATTTTGAGTGTTTTTTTTCAGTGTTACAGGAAAAATCTAAGCGTAGTTTTACCCAAAGTTAGGAAAATATGATGATGTAGTATTTTAACACTTTGACTGTAGCTGCTCTAAATGCGTGTAGAATTTCTTGTGAGCTTTACACTGTAATACAATTCACTCAAATTCAACCGCTGGTGGCAAATCGGCAGCGAACAGGTTAATGGGAATCACATACTGGTACGTGATAATGTGAAATTTTTTCAGAAATTCTAGATGTTCGACAGCTGTTTTCAGTTTTCATCCTGCAAAATTGTATTATTATTAAAGTGTTAATTTAACTCAGAATTTTTAATATTTCTTTAACTCCTTAAACCAGGCGTCGGGCCCGAAAATCCCGATTTACCCGTCAGATGGTGATATAATCTGATAACATTTATGTCTGTCTGGCTGAAAACTAATCCAAACCATGTTATTATCTACAAAATTAAGAAATTTGAACTTGTATAAGATATGGTAATAATTATGAAAATATTTCTGGCAGAATTTGGAAATATTACGAGTTTAAATAGTTAATAATTGAGATTTAATATTATATGAAATGAAATCCTTTCATTAGTGGTATGGATGGAGAGAACAATTGGCTACTTGAAAAATATTTGTATTTTGCATGACATTTTCCAATCATTTGGAGAATTAGTTAATTGAAATCAATATATTTAATCCTTAGCTTCGTAAATTAATACAGTTCCACATGGTTAATGGTTCTAGGGTTTGGTTTAGATTAGGTTTTGGTCTTAGTGTCATCTATAAATATTCATGTCCTCGCTGTAAAAGTGGTTATATTGGTTCAACTACTTGAATGCTTGAAAGATGGATTAAGGAATGCTCGTAAAGAATTGTCTACATGCTGTCCTTTGTACAAAAGTAAACGTTGAACTGTAGTATTCTTGTTCACGGTAACCTGGTTTTGATCATTTGCTCGGTTGATTGTGAGAGGATGCTTAGGATTAAAGAATACTTGCTCATCAAGATTTCAAGACTGGAGCTTACTTTAAACCAAACTTCAGTACTATTAAGACTGAAAATACGAGTGCAAAAAATATTGTTTATATTGAATCGAAATCTTAACTTGAACTAAGCTGCCGTTATCTTAGGACTAAAATGTGAATCAATCCGTTTTACTGTTAAATTTGTCATTGCTGACATGTGTAATAGAAATACTGTTTTATAGTTTGTTTTATTTAATTATATATTAGGCCTAAACAATGGGAATGAAGTCTGATTATTCACAAGGAAAAGTATCCAAAAAAGCTCACTATGGTTGAGTTGTGGTTGATAAAATCTTATATTAATTATTTCATATGCTCTCTATTACAGATGATACAAGAATGAGATACTGTAAAAAACAACACAACTTGTTCAGGTTATAGAAGCGTAGAAAGGAATAATCCTAAACACATCCATACATAGATAATAAATCTTTAGTTTGTGCCCAAATTGTAAATATGCAACCAAAAATGGTCACTTTTAGCAGCTTGGCAGTAAAACACGATGTTGATAACTCATTGTGCAGCTTGTGATTAAATGAACGAATAAATATAAACCGTTTCAATCAGTGGATCGGCAGTAAAAGTGTCAGGAATTTGTCCTTGTGTTTTATAATGGTAACGTATGGTGATGCTGGGATGAATTCTTATTGGTTTTTGAATCATCTTCAACTTTGTATTCATGTAATTCTAAAAAAAATGTTAACAATCTGGAAATTATATTTGAATACTGTCTATTATGATGTTTCAAGAATTCAATGGTTAAGTCTGCTTTCAATGTATAACTATAAAGCAAAAATATGCAGGATAAAAACCGACACATGGATAGTTATAGTTACATTCAGCTTTTCTGTGTTGATTGATGTTTTCGGTAGCATTGAGTATGTAAGTTTTTAAATGTTGTCATAGTGAAGAATTAAGACAAGCAAAGCATTATTGTGTCAGTGAAATAGTTTGACAGAGATTTTTCATTTCCATTTTCAACTTTTTTTTTTCGGGGGGTTGATTATTAACTATTAAAAATATTATTTGACATTGGGAATTTTTTATAACTTACCACTGATAAAGTAGTCAATAAAGACTGCAAAAAGCTTCTTTTAATCCTTGGTTGATGAAATTGTCTTTACTGGGATGTTGCTTATCAATCACTAGCCCCCCCCCCCCCCCCATTACAAAATCTATACTTTGTGATTGTTTTTAAGTAGTTATTTACTGCATTTAAAATGAGACTAAGAAATGAATAAGAAAATCTTACTGCCATATTCTGGCCAAGTGAATACAATAAAGAAAGATCTAGTGGAGTTTGGTAAATAATGTAATGTTTCATGTTCTTTGTTGTAGTGTTTGTTAACTACAAGTTACGTTGAACTATTGTGCATTGATGATGAATATAACATAAATTTAAAGCCATTTAATTAAGTGAATTATTACATATTAAAAATTATATTAAAACACTTTAAAATGTCTTAAAATTTTAACACAATAGTTATGAATATTAAATATAAAAATTAATTTCAGACAAATCCAATTATGTCTCCTCATAATTGTATTTTCTGTGTGTCTTCTTTCTAGAAATTATGGTTGTGTGTCATTCCATTACTTCAGAGTCAATTGTCTTGAAACTTGGAAGGCAATTATTTTTTATGGGTCAAAGATCAGAGATTACAAAAACATATTTTACTAGCAGTTCCTTTATATTTCCAATAATCCAAATAAAACTTGACACAAAGGTAACTTGTGACAACCCCCACAGTTTAAAGCAGACAGATTTAGGACTTGTGCTACTCTGGCAATTTTACAGGGGTCAAAGTTCAAAATATTTTGTGTAAAGTTAGGAGTTTTGCCTTGCCATTATTATATTTCAACCAGACGAAGTGAAAATTTGGAATTTTCACCTTTCTTTTGATTTTACAGGGGTCAAAGGTAAAAAAATAAAATTGCAATATATATATATATAGTAATAAGAAGCTCCAGAGTTAAACATTGACTGCACGTGTAAACCTTACAGGAGATTGTTGTTAATAGCGTTTTGATTAGAGCTGGGCAATAACAGGAATTTGACCTTTCAACTGTTGGGATCATTAATCAGTTACAGTCAAGTACCTGAGACTTGGATAGTTGGAATAATTGAAAACAGATACACTACTTTCAATTAGTTGATTCTTTTGATGACATTGTTTTACATACCAGTAATCGATGTAATCAAATCAATCACCCAACTCTTGTTTTGAATTGCATAACTATTTACCCAAAAATGACCTGTTAAAGTTTTCGGCATTGTTTTATCCAGAAACTGCCTGTATTGTGTATTATACGGCACCTTTTAGTATTCTCCAATATAACTTTCTCGCAAAATAGCCTCTGATTCTGTGTTCAGTGTTTATCCCTCAAAAATATACCTGTTGTAATTTATGTCCCCTTCCCTGCCTTGAATACGATTCTTTCTGAAGATCTTGTCGAATAAGGTGGATGGTAAGACGTGTTGTATTTGCTTGAGAAGGTTGACCTTTATAGTTTCTCTCTTTTAAACTTCTGCACAACACCTTCTATTTAGTATTTGGATTGCTCAACAGGATTGTTGTATGTATCCATTGTGACACTGTATAAACTTAGCAACATTGATGCTGTTTTAATACCTTGTTTTGATGATGTTTTTGTTTTATTTATTCAATCTACTGTTGATGGTAACAAAAAATGGAGCTTTCCCGTAAAGTTTTAATGTGACGAAACTCCAATTCATTTAGAATTTTTATTGCACCTTCAGCCATGTTCTTAAGTTGTATAAACAAGGCTTTAAAAAAATGTACTTGTTTTTTATTCATTTAAATTAAAACTTTCAGACTCAACCTAAACACCTATCTTGCATTGCACTGAGCTGCCTACATCTCTCTTTGAGCGGGATGGAAAAAACGAAGAAGATATCTCCTTCAGAACTAATCAGAATCAGCCAGAATCCTTGTAGTGCTCGAGACGTGCTGCGTATGGAAGGAATCATTATCCAGAAGCTAGGCTGGCAACAGGAACCAGTAACAGCCTTGAACTTCTTGCAGTTATTCTATACGCTATACTGCTATGCTTCCGAGATAACCAGGAAAGGAGAACGCCATATAAAGAGTCCCGTTACTTTCTCACTGGAAGAATGTACAAGGAAGCTTGAAGTGCTGGCGTGCAGTCACTTGAGTATGGGCTTTAAGGTATGGTTTTATAATTCATCGTACTAAGATAACCATGACGACTTTCATAGAAGTTTCAAGTCCCTAAAGATCCTGTGCATGTATATTCTTTTTCAGTGCCAGATTAAGCTCATTTTTATGCACACCTTACACCTGAGTTAGAGATGTATCACTCCATTCCAAATCAACGGCATATTCATAGTTGAAATGGAAATGTTACTGGTCAAAATTTCAAATAATTAGCAATATTAACTTCCGATTAGCACTTAATAAAGCATGTTTCTGTCCACTATATTGATAATGCAGTTTTAATATGGTAATAAGGTGGATTCATGCATACCTATTTATGGTTTAATAATAAGTAAGTAATTTACTAAAATTTTGAGAGAGCATTTAAAAACTGTCTTATATAACTAGTTAGTCTACTTGAAATAAACCTGCTAAAGGAAAGGTGTCGGTAAAGGCCTGTAACATCACTAAAAATAAAATGGAACTGGTTTAAAAATTCTGTAGGTAATCTTGAATATGTTATTTTGTAAAAGATAGGATAAAATAGATCCTTATTTGCACTCGTACTTCAATGCTGAGAGTATTCTGTTTTTCTGTTGTTAACTGGGTATTTTGCACTATGAAAGTTCTAGACCAAGTAAGTGGTAACTATGGTATGCACAGTAGTAAGGTGATGCCGTTTCAACAGCTTAAATAATCTTTCAGGTAAGAAACGCCAAAGGATTAAATATGTTCTTATTCTTGCATACTGTTGCCAATTTTGTGTTGGTATAAAAAATGACACAGAGTGGTTTTAAACATTAGTTTTCAGTCTGTTTATTGATAGTTAATCTTTCGTAAGTCTGTTTTTGGTCTTTATATTACTTGGGTATTATGTTTTAGGCTTATTATAGTTCCCTTTTACTGACATTTCACAGATCAGTAAAACTAGTGGTTGATGTACTTTACCGTGGTCAGCAAGAGTAACTAACTTGAATGTTATAGTTAATTACAATCAGCAAATGTGGTCACAGGAAATGGAAAACTCGTGGGAAACTTTATGTGTAGAGGCCTAGAGAAGTAATGTTACTAATGTCAGTAAAGGTTTAACGTAACAAAGTTAAAATACTGACCTACTGTCATATATAAAAAAAAATATTCTTATAAGTTTCATAGCCCTCTTCATACACGTATAAGGACAGCATGGATCTGTTGGACCATCTAGCCACTAAACTAAACTTTAAAAATAAAATGCTCAAAGCCATCCTTCATTATTTATCAAGCCTTCTTTTAAACTCCCTTAACCACATCTGAAGGCAACCCATTCCAAAGGCCAGCCGTCACATCCTGTTGGAAAAATACAGCTGAAGATGACTCCTATTCTACCAACATTTATAGGAAAATAATATACTTTTGCTTCTGTGTGTATGCTTGTTGAAATGCAAATACATTGTAGCTTTGACTTCCAGCTGGATTCAGATTTCTGTTTGCATTTTATTAGAGCGTCACAGAAGTAAGATTTTCATTTTTTGCTTCTGACAGAATGTACTAGAGAAATTAGTATATTATAAAACATTTAGTGTAAAAGCATACCAAATGATTGCTTTCGATGTTAATTACAGAATGTCTCTTAAGTTCAGGTGATTTATTCATTCTCATCCTCGTGTGCCATTGAAACTGGAGTTTAGCCCTTGCTGCTATGTGTCATCTTGGCATTGGATGGATTTAACTTTAGCTGGGGGTACTTTATACAGTACTGACATACCACGGAGCACCATTATGTATATTGTACTTATACAAGGCAGTTAAATATGTAATACAAGATGGGAATAACGATACTGCAAAACTAGTATTTATCAGACTGGCGGTAGCACTGCCTATGTAGGGGTGGCTCGGATTGTTCACCAAAGTGGTGTTTTAAACATCTCAATAGTCATCAGAACTTTACAATACCATAACAGTGTTTCATTTTATAACAATATCTAAGTAATGACTGTGTCACAAGTTGTGGGAATGTATGCAAATATAGTAGCAAAAAGTTTGAAGTTCTTGTTCTTTTTTATTGCATGATAACTCCAAAACCAAACCAATGGTGTCAACCAATTTCACTTAGGTTTCAAATGGAGTATCAAATGTTATAAGTATTATTAACTAGTAGTCATTAATAAAATATCATAATTCTAGTGTGAACGATGTTATCATTACCCCTTGTAAAGTTAACTTTCTTACAGGAATTTGGTGTTCCTTTAAAAAAGATTAAATACAGGGTGAAACAGAAATTATCAGCCAATAATAAATAAACAATAAATATTACAGTTGGAACCTCATTGTAGTTAGAACATTCTACTACACTGTTTGCATTGTTTTTGAAGGATTGATATTAGCCATCCCTACATTTACCTACTTTTTAGAAAAGTGTTTTCTTGTAAGTTAAAACACTGATGTTTTTAAATGTTAGTATTTAAACTTAATATCCTAAAGATGAATAATAGAAACAATCCTACCATAATATGCACCATGCTTGGAAATTATGTTCTTATTTTCAGTCTTTGACCGTGTACTGATATTGAAATAGGTTTTGTATTTATTTATCTTAAGTACTAATGGTATTAAATTCAAATTATGATCAATATATGAATTCACAAACATTGTTCAAAGAATATTTAAATTTTTGTAAGGGTTTCGACCAATGTTCCCTCTTAATTTTTTCAATCAATGTGCAGAATGAATTTTTTTTATGTGCACCAGTATAAAGGCAATGTGAGGATGTGCCCTACCAGTTTTTGTTTTTAGGGGTGAGGGGTATTTTTAGACCATTGACCCTAATGGATTGTTAGGCCACTTTGCAATGCTTCCAGTTGGTTATTTGGGTTTTAGGCTTATTGACTGCCAGGGTCATTAAGGCTGTCAATGTGATGAGACTCCTCACTGTTACCAAGGGTGTGTGCAGCTGAAATAACAGAGTACACACTACTTGATTGGTTGTTGTGTGGCTGTGAAGCTGAGAGGGAACACTGGTTTAGACTACATTCAAGTAATAATTTGGATTTGAAATATTTACTTTGAAACCAATTTTTGACATGTTACTTGATGGAGCGTGTGTGTATATATTGTAAATACGAAATTTATACACCCTGCTAAATACAGGATACTAAACTTTGTATTCATTTAGTGCTACAATGGTACAATCTAATGTTGAATATTAGGTATAAGTTAAGTATGAATATTGTACTATCACAAAACTTGGGACAAACATTAACACCTCTTTATGATAAGTAAAGTGTAAAACTGTGTTTGAAAGGATTATGATAATTAGCCAAGTGTGAATTGTGATAGACTTAACTTGTGTAAAGTGTTTAGTATTATACTCATCTATAATAATAAAAGAGTGTCTGTAACAACCGTAACTCCAAGAGAAAAGAACCTAGAAATCTGAAATTTGCACCCATACTAAGTGGACCCTGGGGGTGTGCATGTGGGTATTATTACCTACCTTATCCATGTTTGTCAGAAATAAAGATGTTTAAAATATTTTTGACTGTTCTTCCATGCTAAAATAGGTTCAGAATACACACACTGACATAATCATCTAGAATATGTCAACCTAATAACCCGAGCAAAGCCAGGTACTTTCACTAGTTCCCATAAAATATGTGTTTATTGAGAAACTAACATTATTAAAACATCTCTTTCTCACCGACCCAGGGGAGTGTTTTAGCTCTAGCTATACTGAGCAAGGAGATACAAACTCAAGAAGATAACTGCTGGAATTGGAAAGCTTGTATAGCAGACCTCCAGTTTTATTGCAAGGTATGCTTCATTGCACAAAACATTCACAATTAAAGTGTTCTTACATAATCTTTGAAATATTAAGTTTGTACATTCTGACTTGTTTAGATTTATTCATATATATATGGTTGTATGTCATTCACAACTTAACATTATCTTTTGAGCTTGCTAGCCCATAGGGGCAAGTACATTTTATATTTACTTGTCCTGACTTAGATGTATCCAAATTATTATGTAACTTGCTAGTATTTACAATAGTAAGTACTTAATAAATTGAGAGAGATTATATAATGTATCAAAATATTATTAAGTTTATTTGACTGGTGAAAACTGAATTAAACAAAGAAGAAATATAACAATATCAAAAATATAATTATTTGAATTTCACTAATTTATTGGAGAAAAACAAATATTTTACAGTAAATAAATATAAAACTAGTTGAGATTATGTTTTATGTGGTCTCTACCTTTTATTTTTTCCTCGTCACCATCTGTCTGAACTAATTTTAGTGTAACTCCAAACAAAAGTAATAAAGTATTATCTTGGAAACCAAACTTGAAGTACTGTGTTGCTGTACGGTAGTTGCAAATGTATTTATAAGAATAAAAAAAATTAAAGTCAAATTTACCATATTTTTAATATCTCTTTATAATGTCATTAAAGTTTCTACACAAAACCCGAGTTTTATAGCAAGACATTATTGCCTAAAATGATTATAAATTATTTGTACATTACGTACAATCTACGTAACTGAATTGTGTTTCGTGTCAACAGCTCACTCGGTAGTCGAGCGTATATTCACCAATTAATATGTGTATTGTAATATATATTGTGCACTGCTACTTTACAGTAGCTTTATTATTAAGTTATTTATTATTTCACTATCACATCAAATTCCTTATTTATTCTCCAGGAAGTAGCTTTTCTGAGTTGGACGATTACTTTAAACATCCATTTGCCCTGATCTAATACCTACTTGTCCCAGACAGTTAGACAACCATTATAATGAAACCCTAATTCAGTAATAAACATAGAATATGTTACACAGATGTTACCTCATAAGAAATTGGGTTTTAAAGGTTTGATATATATAATTTGGAATGTTCGTTGTGCTGTGCGTAAAATATGCTAGACGTTAAACCAGTTTATGTTACCACTACCTTAATGGTTTCAGATCTTAAATCTAGTATCTGTTAGGCTTGCTTAATGGGTTTATCACTGCACATGACAAGTATTTTTCTTAATAAACTGTTATTTACTACGGAGTAGAGTAAACAAAGGTATTTCTTGTTACAAATGAAAACAGACTGAAATAAATTGTATCTTCTGTGTATTGTTTCTGCACGAAATAAGCGTGGTTGTTGGAATTTCGTCAAATGTGTCGTAGAGTTAAAGATAGTTTAAGATGAACAGTGTCACTAATAAATTAGAAATTGTATTGCAATGCCCACCTTTTGCAGCTGTGTATCACTTAATTACACATGTAATTAAAACTTTTTAATATCTACATACAGGTTGTCATTATTATAACATGTAGTTTTTTGCTTTGACACATATTATTAAATATACAGTTTGTCATATTTCACTAGAATGGGGTGGTGTAATTCTGGATAATTACCAATTTTTTAACTTCAGTTTGAATGATGGTTTTAATATATATTTTAAAGGTTTTACGTTGCATTTAAATTTTACTATGTTCTACACGATATTCTCGATTATTTAATTAACCCATCATTTGCGACTCATGTTAATCAGCCATGCTCACAAAATGCTTGCATCATATGATGTCAACTGGTAGTTAATAACTTGAATTTAATTATGAAGTTTCAGTCCCCTCTGACAGTTTGGTTTACACTAGTGCAGTATGTTGAAGTATTTTGTTACGCTGACTTCCAAAATTGTTGAAAGAAGTGTAATTATTTCAAATCAGTTGCTTATTAAGCAACTTGTATAAACTGAATTTCAGATAAAGCGCCAAGAGCTGAAATCTGCACAAGCAGTTGTTACGAGAGTGCTTTCAGTCTACAATCAAAAGTGCTGTCTTCCTGATCCACTGAGACAGAAACTTTCTTGGAAGTTATCGGTTCGCACTTTGAGGCAGTTGAGGTTACTGAATCGCTGGCGCTTTAGTCAACTGAAACCAGTGTACGAAGTGGAGAGCTGTCCAAGTGGTGTCGACTTACCGTGGTTAGTTTGTAATCTTTTAGATTTAATAGTAAGTTTCGAAGTTGACATCCCTAACAGTTAATTTTACGGTTAGAATCTAAACACTAGTATATACATAATTGGAGAGTTGTTGAAGTGTGCAGACTTGAAGGAGATGAATCATAATGTTTAGTAAACACCAGGATGCAAGTTTTAAATTTCAATGCTTCCTATTAAATGTATTTATCAATCGTCTGTCATAGTTTCTAGATGTAATTTTTTTTAAACACTCCAATAGTGATATGTGCTGATTTGACGAAAACTTCAAAGACAGGACTTTCAAACCCATTAGTTTCTTTTAATTTCTCCATACCCTGGCCTATTAAATGTATTTATCAATCGTCTGTCATAGTTTCTAGATGTAATTTTTTTTTTTAAACACTCCAATAGTGATATGTGCTGATTTGACGAAAACTTCAAAGACAGGACTTTCAAACCCATTAGTTTCTTTTAATTTCTCCATACCCTGGCCTATTAAATGTATTTATCAATCGTCTGTCATAGTTTCTAGATATAATTTTTTTTAAACACTCCAATAGTGATATGTGCTGATTTGACGAAAACTTCAAAGACAGGACTTTCAAACCCATTAGTTTCTTTTAATTT
>NW_013668675.1:17550-23409 GCF_000517525.1 Limulus polyphemus | reverse complement strand
TATATATATATATATATATATATATATATATATACACGTGTGTGTGTGTGTGTGTGTGTGTGGTCATATCTAACAAATAGCTTATGATGTATCGTTGTAAGCAAATTTGAATATGGATATTTCAGAAAATGTTGTACATTGCCAAGTTTTAAAACAATGTGTAACTCTCATATTTAAATGTTTTGTTTCTGTGGTCCGTAAACCGTGAAATAAAAGACTGTCGGCTCGTTCGTTCGAAAGATTAAACATTTTTTATAAACTTGTCGATATGCATTTTGATTTTACAAAATAAACTTTTGGGTACTCTAAAGTTTCACCAATATTTATGATTTGATTCTGACATTCTTAGGTTTTAAATAATAAAATTTCTAATTGTTTTTGTAAGTCTTGTATTTGTCGTGGTAACATATATAAAAAAAAAAAATGTTAGCATATTTTTTCTTTTAAGCATTTCCAAGAATTGTATTTAAAATCATAGATCATACTAAAAGATCAGTTTTATATTATAAAAACTCGTAAGTCTTTTCACTACCGGGAGTATTTATTCCGAAGAGCCAAAACAAATTGAAATATTTTATTGGAGAAAGACCCTACATTGGATAAAGTGTAAAAAAAAACCATTATCAAAGTAAGTCCTATGAATAGAAATAATGGGGACACCAAGTACATCCATAGGGTAAATAGTTAATCTTTTCCTATATCAGCTGTTACTCTCACATGTAAAATTCACTACTTACAAGAAAGCTTCATGTGAAGACTAACATTATGGATGTAGTTACTGGAGGTTGAATTATTAATTTTCTGTAGAAGAAGTTACCTTTGAAAAATCTAGTGTATGAAATAATAATAAGCAAATAATCCAATATCTTATATTCTTATTCACATCTTAATAACTCTCTGTGGTTCCTAATATGACAGGAAGTTGTGAGGATTTCTGAATTATTACCATTCATAAAATTTATCAGTATATAATTGTATTAATTAATAGCTGTAGAGTAGGTTCTGTATGGTTTCAAGCATGAAAACAGTATAGTTTGGGGTTTTGTTAAACTGCTCAAAATAATTAAGGGATGATCAGTTTTCTGTATTCTGGCTATAACAAAGTACAACTACTGTTACTAAATATTGTGAATGGCACTGCCGAGCTCATTGTTATATTAAAACTAGCTGTTATTGAATAATGTGAATGGCACTGCCGAGCTCATTGTTATATTAAAACTAGCTGTTATTAAATAATGTGAATGGCACTGCCGAGCTCATTGTTATATTAAAACTAGCTGTTATTAAATAATGTGAATGGCACTGCCGAGCTCAATGTTATACAAAACAAGTTGTGATCTGATATGCAAATCTTAGATGTGTATAAAAGTGTGTTTCGGTTAGCAGTTTGAACAACGGCAAGTATGTAAGGGGTCCCAGATTGATTGTAAACTTGCCAGAATTCTATCTAACATAGACACTTAGATATTACGATGATTTGTGCTATAGGTTGGCTATGTGCACAAGATCGCAAAAAGGCTTACAAAATGCAGTTAGCTGGATCACTTTCAGACCACCTCTAATTACAGAGGTCTGGACAGGGCAGAAACCATTGTCAACAACCCTACAAGACACTGTTCGGCTCGAAGTGACCGGCTGGCCTCGGTTGCTTAACTAAACTGACAGTACAGAGCATGGAAGTGGTCAGACATGGTTTGGATTGACCATTATGCCAAATGACCAATGGTCTGTCATCAATAATGCCAAGAATATGTGTATTGGTCAAACGACATGCAGGTAAATGCCTTTTTTTTTTTTCACAGCGAGGTACTACACATGTATACATTTGGATATTGCCTGGTACTAGATCCAATCTCAGTTTTACAGATGAAAGACGTGTATGAAGCTGTGTTGTCATAATGGCTTAAGAAGGGGTCAGTTAGTAACCACCTGACATTTTGGGCTACATCGTGGCACTGTGAATGCTATGGGATATTCAGATGCAACCTTACGACTATTAGTGTTGTGCACACTTGGTCAGAACTTTGTTCTAATGGACGATAATATGTTCAACTGTCCAGTATCTTCCTGGAAGGAGAGGGTATCAAGTGAAAAGTGGTCAGCACGATTACCAGATTTAAATCAAATTGAACATAGGTGCTTTAGTAAGACACTTAGCAGCATACGATTCAACACCTAGTAATGTTGATCTACTGAAGGAGGAGGGAGCCATACTAGTAGTGTTCTAGATGAGTGTATGCCTTATTAACAGATGTTTTATGGTCTGCAAAGCCTATAGTGCCAAATAAGCATTTATGGACAATTCACTTTACATTTGTTTTACATAAATAAAAAAATTTGTTGCTGTTGACACTATTTAATAATAGAGGTTGTGCTTTGATATAGCTAAAAAAAACATAGAGAACTCTGATTATGTGGTTATCGTTTTGGGCAGTGGATACTGCTTGCAGTTGAAGAGATTGATAGAAGTCCTCAGTTTCTCATTTTAGGATCAAACGAACCATTAATTCATCAGGCTGAGCTTAAAATAAATCAGTTTCACCATTTTCCACTCGGAGACCACAATCAACCCACGAATATGGAACTTGCAAGAACATTTTGTAGATACCTTGATATTTTCACGTTAATTATATGTTTACTAACGAAATAATTAGTGTAATATAAGTGTAAGTGAACAGCTGGAAACCATAAGTTAGCTTGTAGGACTTGTAGTCTAAGGTAGAATGCCAAAGGGTGTTAAGCTGCCATTTTTGTATGTATATATAAAAATAAAACACCATTATTTCGGGTAACTAAGTGTACAAATATACATATTATTTAAGAACAACAAGGCCGTTCCACCAACTAATTCTTAAAAATAAAACACTCGAAACCAGCCCTTATCATTAAAATATTTATCAAGCTTTTCGTTAAAACGAAGAACATCCACTAAATCTGTGAGCAACCCATTTCAAAGACCTAACCACCCTGAAAAAAAGATGAAGATGATGCCTACCTTGTCAAAAATTATATTTGTTTCCACTATTATTATCACCATTAAAGTATACATAAAAAGATGATGCATGAACACTATCGATTCCTTTAACAGTCTAAAATGCCTCAATCAGACCCCCCCCCCCCTCTTAACTTTTCTTTTTTCGATAGAAAACTATTTCGGGGACCTTAACGTGCCAAGGTATAACAATATTTTCATCCTAGTAGCCCTCCTCTGAACCCTTTCCAACAATTCAATGTCCTTTCTAAGGTAAGGAGCCCAAGACTGAACACAATACTCCAAATATGATCTAACCAATGACATTATAACCTCTCTAGACTTGTATTCAATATTTTTTGGTAGGTGCTATATAAAACCCTATTTACACTGCCCTTAACAACTGCATGTTGCTTGGATGGCTTGAGAGACTGTTCAACTAGAACACCAAGATAATATCTGTAAAAAAAAAGTGCCATGATATTTTATAATAATGTTTGAAAAAGTTTTTTTGACATATCTTACTTTTATGTCAAGGCTTAATGAGTACAAATTTTGATATTATGGCGACTACCCTCGATTAGAAAATTGTAAATGGTGACCAGTTATTGTATTTTTGTAGATTAGTTCAAAAATATCCACTTGAATAGTTAATACAAGTGTGTGTTTATAAGTTCTTAAAAGACATTTTTCTTCAAATTAGATGCATAAATGAGCACTAGAACAGAGTAATGTTTCTGGTGTTTCCCAGATATATTAAAATATCAGTTTATGTTACATTTTTTGCATCTGTAACACCAGTGTACAAGTGTCATACTTCAACAATATGGTACTTAGGTTATAATATCAGTTTATGTAATGACAGCATACAAGTGTCGTACTTCAACAATATGGTACTTAGGTTAAGATATCAGTTTATGTAATGACAGCATACAAGTGTCATACTTCAACAATATGGTACTTAGGTTAAGATATCAGTTTATGTAACGACATCATACAAATTTGTATGCTGGCGTTACATAAACTGATATCTTAACCTAACTAAGTACCATATTGTTGAAGTATGACGTACCATATTGTTGAAGTATGACACTTAGGTTTTAATTTAACCAACGATTCACACACTTTCTACACAGCAAACTTTGCTCAAGTCCATTCGTTTTGTGGTTTTCTCGAATTCAGTTTTAAATGTAGGTGACGGCGTGGTAATTTGTTTCAGTGTGTGTTGTAGTGTCATTTTTTTTTTTTTTACTTTAGTGTTGTAATATTTCATTATTCAGGTTTGTAACATGATAGATACGTTTAAATTTTGTATGCATTGTTTTCTCTTTCATTGTGTTCTTATTCATTGTTTTCCCTTTGTTCATTTGTACTGAAATAACCACGACTTCATTTTATAATCCTTAATAAAATTGATGGTATCTTGACAATAAAAATGTACAGTAAATTCGAGAAAAATATTTATTATTTTGTGAAAAATAGTTTTTGTAAAAAAAAATATGTATTAAACAGAAATAAATGTATTTTTATACAATTGATGTGTTGTAGTTAAATATTTCTCTATGTGTCAGATATAACGTGTGATAAATCATTTTATTTTCAAGTAATTAAATTTAACAACGAATATGCAAATCAGGGGTTCGATTCCCCGCAGTGGACACAGCAGATAGCTCGTAGTGGCTTCGTTCTTAAAGCTGGCCAGGTGGTTAGGGCGCTCGACTCGCAGTCGCACCAAACATGCTCGCCCTTTCAGCCGTGGGGGCGTTATAATGTCACGATCAATCCCACTATTCGTTGGTAAAAGAGTAGCTCGACTCGCAATCTGCTGGTTCAAATCCCCGTCGCACCAAACATGCTCGTGTAACTCGAACATCAAATTATAACAGAATTTTATAAGCCCCTATCAGTAAAGAGCGTAATAATTTTTTGTATAAACATTGTTTAACACAACATGGAAACAAATAAATCCATGAAACTTTTATACGTACATTTACATATACAAGGAAACAAATGTTATTTGCTGAAGGAAATTATTAATAAAAATGTCTTTAAAAATAGTTTTAGAAACTCTTTATTTATTACTGCTAATTTATAAGAAATAAAACCACAAATACATAAAAAATACCGGTTTCGTATCATCCACGATACTCGTCAGTTTCTATAATAAAGCTTTCTCACATCTGGAAGTTGACACCCAATCCACACGTCGGCAGAGCTTACCAAGCACGTGGACACTGTTTACTCAACCTCGTTAATTTGACAACAACAGCAGAGTTTTTGTGCTACTCAAAACGTCAACTAATAAACTAGATTAAAACTTCAACTTCTCGCCACTAGATGACAGGTCAGATAAAACAACTTGCAGCTAAGGCTATGTTTTGTTTGTAATTAAGCACAAAGCTACACAATGGGATACCTGTGCTCTGCCCACCACGGGTATCGAAACCCGGTTTCTAGCGTTATAAGTCCATAGACATACCGTTGTGCCACCAGGGGGCGCAGCAAAGATAAAACAACTTGCAGCTAAGGTTATGTTTTGTTTGTAATTAAGCGCAATGGGATACCTGTGCTCTGCCCACCACGGGTATCGAAACCCGGTTTCTAGCGTTATAAATCCATAGACATACCGTTGTGCCACCAGGGGACGCAGCCAACGCAGGAAAGATAAACCAACTTGCAGCTGAGGAAGGAAATCATTTTTATTCAAGTACAGGTATCGGTAGATTTGATTTTAGAACGGAAAAGTGGGGTAGACTCCCCTTTAGAATTTCTGAATACAAAAAAAAACTGGTTTTTAGATTTCCATTACTACTGTACGAACGTTATTTTCAAACTGCAGAAGTGACTTCGGTTGATCAACATTTTCCGAGCAACTGTGCGCTTCTGTT
>NW_013668675.1:0-17413 GCF_000517525.1 Limulus polyphemus | reverse complement strand
CGACGACGGTACGTGTCGTTCGGACTTACAACGACGTACGAAACCGGGTTACGGTATACCCGTGGTGGGCGAGTAGCACAGATAGCCCACTTGTGTAGCTTTGTGCATAAATTCAAACAATCATTATTAAATTTAAATTCTTACGTATATTATTTTATGTTTGTTGTCGTTATTTTTTTTGGGGGGGGGGACATCGATACAAACTGGATAACACTATTAGTATAAAAGTTATCTGCAAACTGAAATTACAATTTTTTATACGAAAGCACTTTAAAAACAAGATAATAATATGGAGGAGCACAAGAAGAAGCGAAATAGACAATGGGCTATTTGTGCTGAGCCCACCAGGGGGTATTGAAACCCTATTTCTAACGTTATAAGTTCGCAGGTTTACCGCTGTGACACTGGGGGTGGTAACTTGTGGTAATTAATTGTTAAATTAGCAGGTTTTTATTGCATTACAACTTTCCACAGCATTTCATTTTAAACCTCTCGAGGATATTTCTGTAAAAGAGAACCCACTTTTGTAAATTATTATAGGGCGTTCAGAAAAAAAAACGCCACAATCCGCATAAAAAAACAAACAATCAAGATGTTGCCACATTATTTAGATACTAATCAATTTGCCAGCCTCCCTTCCTCTCCGGTGACTCAGCGGTAAGTATGCAGGCTTATGACGCTAAAAACCGCGTTTCGATACCTGTGGTGGGAAGAACACTGACAGTCCATTGTGTAGCTTTGTGTTTAACAACAACTAAACCAATTCAACAAAGAATATTATCACAGCTTATGTTACAAGAATACACCTAAAATGTATCTTTACAATGCTACTAAGGAACACAACAGTGCCTTCTGTAGGTATTTGTGTTGCTTTGCTTGTTGTCGCTAAGGGTAAAGCGGGTATCGAAACTCGATTTTTAGCGTTATAAGCCCTCAAGATTACCGCTGAGCCACCAGAAATTGCAGATGTAAATTTTCATACTTCCACTTGTGTTTTTATGTAATATTTCTTGGTTTCTTTACCGCTGAGCCACCGGAAATTGCAGATGTAAAATTTTCATACTTCCACTTGTGGTTTTATGTAATATTGTGTTTTTATGTAGTATTTCTTGGTTTCTTTAGTTAGTAATCATTGGTTAGGGTGAGGTGGATTGCATACTGTTAAGAAAAAATAAATGACGGTACGGCAAAAAAATATAACTAAATAAATAATAGAAAAAATGTTATACTGCTACAAAACACCCTATCTTCACTTATTTGATCTTGCAAGAAAATAAGTTTGGCTTTTTAAGCGTCTCTGCAGTTATAGTGTGGGTATTGTTCTGGTAACACCAACGTGCCCCTTCCCTCATACAGGTGTATACGGTACCTTTTCAAGCCTTGTTGTTCCTTTCCCTCAAACACGTGCATACGGCACCTTTTCAAGCCTTGTTGTTGTTAAACATATAGCTACATAATAGGCTATCTATGGTTTGCCCACCACGGGCATCGAAACCCGAATTTTAGCATCGTAAGCCTGAAGACTTACCGCTGAGCCACTGGGAAGTAAGAAAATCAATTAGGTATTCATACGTTATAACTTATGACACAACCATTTTTTTTAAATAACTATGATCCAAATCAACATATAATTTATTTTTTTTAATAGTAAACTCTTTTCCTTTAAACCTTACCGAAAGAGTGCGCTACGGGTAAGGTGTAGTACACTCCAGGATTCCTATTATGGTTGATGTCAGATCGCGAAAGACAGGTTATATATTTAGTTTAGTTATTATTTTATTTGTTTTAATTATCTATTTATCTAAAAGATTTACATAATTATATGTAAAATGTGGTAAACTTAACGTATAAAGTATTACTTCACCAAAACTTATGCATACATGGGATTCCATTTCCCGTACGCCACCTAACATCAACCGTCGCATTTTTTATCCAGAACCTGAAACGTACTTACGTTCACGAGTTTGTACAGTGCACTGATGTGCATAAAGAAACGAGAGCTGCTCAGCGTTTATCGCGCTAGACTGGATGTAAGATTACCGTGGTTCGAACCCCGTTTTCGCTGTTAAAGAAAAAAAAAAAGACCCCCTACAACCGCATTTTAGGACAGTGGATGCGTTATAAGAGTAAAGGAGACGGATAAATGTGCTATTCGGTCTGTTTAGAGTATCCCAAAAATTGGTGGTTTTGACTAACAGCCTTATCTCTAACCTGTTACTTCAAAACTTGGGGCAGGTAGCCCTCTAGTAGCAAATATACAAAGCTTACAGATTCAAAAACAGTGAATAAAGAGGAAATAACTCAGAGTGGTGGTATAAAAACGATAACCTTAGACATGTTTTTTTATCAAAATTCTGCAAGTATGTTATTGACAAAATGGCAGCATTATATTGTGAATTAAAATTACTGTCGGCTTAGAACACTAGGTGTTTGTCCTAATATTTCTACGAAGGCAGAAAAATTCATACAAATATTCATTTAACCATTTTATTACTGATTATTTTCATCAACAAATCCAGTTCATGAAATAAGCCTAAACTTTATATGGATTTTCTTTTTAATTAAAGTACGCATTTATGAAAATGGTTAAAACAAACCCTTAAAGTAATCGCGTCATGATTAAGTCTTTGTGCAAATTAATTTTATAAAGTCTCACTTGTACATTTTTTTTAAATCTATACATTGCCAAAATATACATTTAGCATCGTGTATATGGGTCACCATTAAAAAAAATAAACCATAGCCAATTACGTTTTGACATAACCAGAATCACTTTGATGGAAGTTAACTTTTTTTTTTTACAACAAGATAATTTATATCATTTCCCTAAGCGTTATTAACCGGTGTAATCTTTTAAAAGCTGCAACGAAGATAACACGCATGTATTGTTTCAAACTTTGTCTTTCAAATTCGCTTTTCTCAAATGATTATATTCGCTAAGTCGGTTTATTTAGCATTTTACCCGAATGTTTATTGAAGATATTAATCCACCAGACCACGGATAAACGTTTGAAATCATGGAAATGATGACCAAGGATAGCTGGTGTATCATCTAATTTTGTCCCTAATAATTAATCTTAAACAACTTTCAAATACAAAACATATATCAGACTGGTGATATACAATGTGTGATCGAGTTTTTGATCACACTGGTTCATCAAGGCGTAACATAATCGTTACATTCCGTCCTTGTCTCGGAGTCATTAACTTACAATGTTCTGGACTTAGAATTAAAATATTCGCAAACGTCTCGGAGTCACTAATTCACAATGTTCTGGCTTTAGAACTAAAATATTCGCAAACGTCTCGGAGTCACTAATTCACAATGTTCTGACTTTAGAATTAAAATATTCGCAAACGTCTCGGACTAATTCACAATGTTCTGGCTTTAGAATTAAAATATTCGCAAACGTCTCGGAGTCACTAACCCACAATGTTCTGGCTTTAGAACTAAAATATTCGCAAACGTTTTTCTGATGTAGTTTCTGTTCTCTGACAACGTCCTTAACTTATCTTATATTTCACAAAACCATGAAAAAATTCGGTGTTTTAATAAAGTTTCCTCGTGTGTGTGGCTTTAAAAAAAATCAGTTAATCTTTAATTTAAAATGTCAGTTTGTTCAAATGTCACTATATAGCCTCAAGACCATTATCGCATCCCAAGGACCCCACAGTTAATGAAGAAATGTAGACTGAAAAGATCGAAATATATCATTTTTTCATCATTTATTTACAAGTTTGATCACACAACTCAAAACTGATTATTTGAGCCAAAAATAAAAACTATACCGATATATAGTTTCCTTGTTGTCAGTTTGAAATAAATAAAGAAATGGATATAGTTTAGAAATTATACTCTTCACCCCCTTGTTTTAAATGTATTCGAAATTTGTTGGCATAAAATTTTAATTTCAACTCTCAACTAAATTAAGTATTTTGAGGTGATTTTGTTTGTTTTAGACCAAAGCCATATTAGGCTATCTGTTGTGCCCACCGCCGGGAATCGAATTTTAGCGTTGTAAGTCCGCAAACTTACCGCTCTCACCACCGGGGGATATTTTGAGGTAAGACAGAATCCCCAATGAAAATTAATTTGGTAAATTTTATTTACACGCGCAAGGTTAATATTATTTCACGGCTTAACAATTTAGGGGCCCGGCATGGCCAGGTGGTTAGGGCGCTCGACTCGCAATCTAAGGGTCGCGGGTTCGAATCCTCGTCCCACCAAACATGCTCCCCTTTCAGCCGTCGGGGGCGTTATAATGTGACGGTCAATCCCACTATTCGTTGGTAAAAGAGTAGCCCAAGAGTTGGCGGTGGGTGGTGATGACTAGCTGCCTTCCCTCTAGTCTTACACTGCTAAATTAGGGGCGGCTAGCGCAGATAGCCCTCGTGTAGCTTTGCGCGAAATGAAAAACAAACAAACAAACAATTTAGGGTTTTTACTCAAAACGAATATAATTTCCTTCCGTGTCACTCCAAGATGCGTAAGTTATTACTGCCAACGTCAAGTTCTACAGTACTTAAAATAGAGTCATTATATGTTTTTCAAACAGTTCTGAAATAAAACTGATACACGTGATTAGCCAGGTAAAAGGAACTTCAACCTAACATAAGCCTTTTTTTTATTATTATTACCGCTGTGGCGTTTACATTACTCACCCATGAATTCAAAATATTTGCGTACTTTTTTAACAGTCTGTTCGTGAGAAAATGCACTTACGATAATGTTATCTTGGTGGGGTCGGACCCCAAAACTTCCAGCTGAGCAGATGCTTACGCAGTTGAAGACATATCCCCCACACGAGTACAAACTTCCATCAATTTCTGGTATAAAAAATTACTAAGTGACCCAATCAACTGTTTGCTAAGCACAAGAAACTGCGACAAACACCTTTGACCAATTGTCAGGATAACATTGCACACCGAGTGAAAGACGTTAAGATCAGGATGAAAAAGTTTTTAGACGTATAAGGAATTTGTGGTCAGTAATATGATGCTTCAGGCCCGGCATGGCCAGGTGGTTAGGGCGCTCGACTCGTAATCTGAGGGTCGCGGGTTCGAATCCCCGTCACACCAAACATGCCTGGTCCGCCTTTGCCTGGTCCCAAGTCCAGGATGAGAAAGGGGGAGGGTTGGGCGCGGGGCTAGCAACTCCACCCCGTAAAAACCAACCTGCAACAACACCTTCCAGGAGTATCTGCAACAACACCTTCCGTTGGCGAGGTGTTGTTGCGGCCCTATGCTCCACTGGGAGTTTACAGGAGTAATAAAAAAAAAAATATGATGCTTCACTAGTAATAACACTGGCGATTTGTCATGATCAAAGGTTAGAGGTCAAGGTGTGACCAAGGATGCTCTACTCAATTGTTTCATAGATCTGTGTGGAAACGTCGACATTCTAAAGGCAGTCATTTGGTTGAACCATTCCCAAACAGACCAGCAAATTCGATCAAATCTCTCATTGCTCAGTATCGTATATAAGACGATTGGTAAACCTCCTACCATGGAGGCCTTAATGAATATTTCGTTTATTTATCAGTACAGTTCTTCTAATATACGACCCATAATAGCTAATAAACCCCCCACCCACCCCCACATATATTTTGGTATTAAATATATAATTGTTATTTCTTCCTTATTTTAGTATAAATATCAATTTCTTGAACTACAAACAACATATATATATATATATATACTGTTTTATTCGGATATATTCTAATCTACACTTACTTTCTTATCTAACATCTTATGGTCATGGATACTGCTCTGAAAAGAAAAAGGTGACCACCTTGGCAGAAGTACAATGTTTGTAGAGCAATATCTCTTTGAGCGAAAGTCGCTCCAAAATGTTTCTTAATGCATTCATCATATCATATATTCTGATCTACGATCGACATAAGTGTCACAAGACTCAACTAAAATAGCACAATAAATCAGTTTTCAAAAGTTGGCCATATACATGTAAAAAAAGATGCCTTTTCTAGCCAACCAGCTGTTAAAGAATTAAACCTTCATAGCTTATCGTTCTAACCAATTCATGGAAAAATTATATTCGCTCACACAATTCTCTTAGTGATAAAACTCTTGATTTTGTATAAGGTAAAACATATAAGCATAAAATGATAACCTTAGTGATTAGATCTTTAATAGGGGGGCTAATTCCGCTAACCAAAACAAATTGCGATAATTTTACCATTTTCAACTTGTTGGTTCGATCGTTCGTGCCTGGTGGTGCAACGTTTGTTTGCAGTAGTGTATATGTAAGTATAAATAAATAAATAAATACATTTTTAATTTCAAAGTTATGTCCTTTCTGTATAATTCTTATACACACACCAATAAACATCAAAGAAGGTGAACTTTGATTTTGGCAACCACACTTTTCACAATAAGGACATCTTTAGTTTGTGAAAAATAGATTACTATCTTGTAAACACGTTATATCAATACGCTAGTAATGTCAAAGAAAACCTCTTGAGTATAGAGCTTCGATACTTTCGTCTCTCCTCAACCGTGACTTCGAAACTACCAAATAAATATATATATATCTCTTTTACGTCGATTTCTTAAGTGACGAACCACATAGAATTTTCCAGAAAAAAAATACTGTTGTTACAAAACACCCTTCCTCAACAAGCTTAGAGGAAAACCGAAGTTTATCTTTGGATTGATTGTTCTATGTCAAAACTTTTCAGAAGTGTCATTTCATACCTTAGAACTTTGGATAAAATAAGTTATTTTTTTTTTGTGTGTGTGGTTAAGCACAAAGCTACATAATTGGCTGTCTGTGTTCTGCCTACTACGTGCATCGAAACCCGGCTTCTAAATGTCATTCACTTTCAATACTTGTGCCTTTTTTCTTTCTTTTTCATCCTCATTAAATTTGGTTAACACGGAATAACTCTTCTTCCATCACTATACCTCATGGCCCACAAACCGCAAAATGTTTATGAATGACATTGAAATGCGATGACTGAATGACTTTATGTCATTTATGTTGTTTTAAAGAAGAGTGTCTATTTTTCCCTCGAGGATGAATCGGAATTATTTATCAGTAACGACGACAGTTCGAAGTCATTAGTAAACTTTTACCTCAGAAGTAGCTTCTTACTTCTGGTGAACTTTTATCATGGTCTCTTTTGGTGCACCGTTATTGTTTTCCCTATATCAAGGCCATTTCTGGTGTTTCTTCTTTCCGAAAAGACTAGAGGGCGCTCTTAGACGACTCTGTTTATTCCCTCTTTTAATTATTAGAAGACCCTGTTTATTTCCTCTTTTAAACCTTCGTAAACTGAAAGGTCCTACGTGTCCCTGTGGGTTTATACCGCGATATCGCTTTCTATAGTCGTCGTTCTCCCCCCCATCGTCAACAATTGCCCCGCCCAACTCAGAGGATATGCCATGAAATCCCAGTCCTTCCACTGGCCCAGTCATCACCTGACACCTAGAATATACGAAAATAAAAATAAAATTCTAGCACATTCTGCACTGAATCAAAATACCAAACAAATAATCACGATTAAAAAAATAGCTTTGTGTACTGCAGAGGGCGTATTATATCATTTTATAATTATCATCAATGTACTTCGAAAATTACAAATCCAAACTGCTGTCGTTTTAAAATTAGAATAGCAGTTTACAATTAGATTCTGACTGAAGTAGCGTCAGTTTCAGTTACGTCAGTCGTAACACGTGTTTTATAAGTGATAAGCCTTATTTTTTTTTTTAACTTACAAAATATAGAACTTTACCTGCAGGTTATAGTGTTAAAAAAGAATCCGGTCGAACAGCGTGCGTAAGTTGGGCACTTACAACGACACTCTTCGTTGTTCCAAACTCTTCCCTCTCCTTGGCAGTTCTTCCTGACCTCTTCGTTCTTGCAGACACAGCGACATTCTTCTGGTCGATACTCCTGGGACACTGTGCAGTCTTCAGCTTTAGTTTTACAAGCGCACGTGCATTTCTCATGCTTTTCCAGTTGAAACGTTTGATAGCCATTGAATTCGAAACGATCAGCACCGGGTTTTGGATAGCGAGCCTTAATCACCTGCAAAAGTCGGGTGCGATAATTTAAAATTACAAACCTCGTGAATTTTTTGATTGATAATCAATGATAAAAAAACTGTTATTTAGATTATTTCAGCTCTTCGAGTTAGGACAACAGAAAATCCATAATTTCACATCGAAAAAAAAAAGCGATATATTAAAACAGCAACATCACTGCCCCACGGTCGTTCAGAGGTACGCTCGAGGGCTTATAAGGCTATAATTCAGAGTTCGATCCCCGAGTCCTACACACACACACAAAACAGACAGCCCAATATGCATCTGTGTGTTAACAAAAAAAACAAAGTAATACCATCGCCGTTTCAAGTTAAGCTTTAAATAAAACGTGACAATGTTTAAAAATGAATCATGAAACATACACCTCCCAGAAATACCTCTGTTATTATGATGTTCTTTTAGGAAGCTTTAACTTTACGGAGTTAATATTGACATAACTACTTTTAAATAACACTTCCGGTGAATCTATTCTTTAATTAAGCAGCTTTAAGAGTTATGTCTGTAGTGTTAGCACTGACTTAACAGCTTCTAAAGCACAATTCTAGGGATCTTATTCTTTAAATGAGCAGCTTTATAGTTATGCGTGTAGTGTTAGCACTGATTTGACAGCTTCTAAAGCACAATTCTATGGGTCTTATTCTTTAAATGAGCAGCTTTATAGTTATGTGTGTGGTGTTAGCACTGATTTGACAGTGCTTTTTAAAGCACATTTCTATGGGTCTTATTCTTTAAATGAGCAGCTTTATAGTCATGTGTGTGGTGTTAGCACTGATTTGACAGTGCTTTTTAAAGCACATTTTGAAACTGTTATCTAAGCAGTTGACATTTAAGGTTTGTGGAGTTAAGACTAGCTTGAACGATTTTTTAAAGCAAAGCCATATTTAACCTGTTTTTGTTTAACAAAAACAGCTCGACAGTTGTTTTTTGTTTTTCATTCGTAGCGCAAAGCTACACGATGGGCTATCCACGCTCTGCCCTGGATTTTAGTATTAAACGTTCGGAAACTTACCTTTGACCCATCGGGGGGTCTGTTCAATGGTTACGTTTTGTGGAGTTAATACTGACTTCATAGCTTTGTTTAACTTGTTTTTTAACACAAGAAGCTTACAGTTACATTTTGTGGAATTAATACCGGCTTGAACACTTTTGAAACACACTTGTGGCGAATATATTCTTTACAATAAGACGTTTAGCTAACAAGAATAATTGTAAGAAAAAAACACGTTTTAAAATGTCTTTAAAAAAACTATATATTCTGGTTCACGATGATATACTAGGTAGAAACCTATATATTCTGGTTCACGATGATATACTAGGTAGAAAACTATATATTCTGGTTCAGGTCTGGTTCATGATGTTATACTAGGTAGAAACCTATATACGATGATATACTAGGTAGAAACGAGACCCAAAACTCGAGCGCTTTCAAATAATTTTGGGTCTCGTTTTGAAAATGAATAAAAACCCTATAACCCCAGCGCTTTCGAAAGGTGGACCTTTCTTTTCCAGGGGCAAACTGGGAATCAATGTAGAAAAACAAAAGTACAACGTTATTAGATATATATATATATATATGTATATCAATGTAGAAAAAACAGACACCTTATACTCTGGTTCAGGATGATATACTAGGTAGAAAACTATATATTCTGGTTCATGATGATATACTAAGTAGAAACCTATATATTCTAGTTCATTTGAAAATATTACAACTTTTGTAGGTGATCCTGTGTACTAACTACTTAACCTGGACTAATAAAAGCAACTTTGTGGTAGCTGCTATGACGTTGAACCGAATATATCAATACAATTAAGATGAGAATTCGTAATATAACTAAATATATTATAAATATAATATAATTTTTGGTTGTACGAAACCTCAACTCGATTTGGAATAAAGCTTTTGTTGTTGTTAAGCGCAAAATTACACGAAGGGCTATCCGTGCTCTGCCCACCACGGGTATCGAAACCCGGTTTTTAACAGCATAAGTCCGCAGACATACCGCTATGCCACTGGAGGTGGGTGGGGGTGGAATAAAGATTGAACGATTTTACTGATTTTAATTATTTTTAGTAATTTTTATAAATTTGATCATTTTCTTTTATAAAACTCGGTCACAATCAGATCAAAAGTGCTATGTTGACATAAAATCGAAATACGTTAATTATTTCTCATGATAAAAAAAAGTTATTTTATTATTTAAAGAGTAAAATTGTGTTTTTGATGAACCTGATAGTCGTTAGAACAAAGAATTTTAAGAATATAAAAAAAACAAAAAAATATTTATAATCTCTTCAGAGTCTCACGGTTTCTAAGTTAAGATCCCAAACAACTGGTATTAGTGTAGATGATAACTGTTTTATGAAGCAAAATATATATATTGAAAGGTTAAGTGACCTCTGTTATGCAGCAACACGGAGAAACGGCTTTTTTTTTTTTGCTGATATGTTAAGCCAAGTTATTACGACAAGGCATCTGGTGCTGTAACATAAGACAAGTTGTCCGTTCCCACAATGCCCTTTAGTAAAGATGCAGGAAACGGTCTGGGAGAGTGTGAGCGTGTGTGTGTGGAGGGGGGGGGGGGTATATCATTTAGCTGTGCAAAACGTTTTGCGGTTTGTCAGTTAAATTTGGGACTCTTAGGGACATTACAATAAATAAATAAGCTGCTGTTTAATTTCAGTCTTGGATTTGTTAATTTAATATAATTACAGCAGGATTGTTTTTCTGTGACTTATGATCTGTAAACATCCGTCTCCTGCGCATTTTTGTTTCATCTTAAAAAGCACACTAAGGATGAAACGTAACGTCTTTCGGATGTGTAAACCTGATGGAGTAATACAGCAGTTTAAACACTACGCATAATAATATGCCCAAGACGTTGATCGAGTTGAACGTGTTTCTACGGGCCGAAAAGTGTGTTATTAACTGTTTTTTTATTTCCAAAGATTCGTGGGATGTTTACAACACGTTTTTACAGATAGATATTCATTTATTGAACATTGTTTACGGATGTAGCAAGTGCTTTACATAAATGGTAAGTGCAGTCTGTAAAATTTTAATATTATTATTTCAGTGTGCAAAGTATTAGCATCAACTTTGTTAAGTACAAACCTGAGAAGAAACAACTAATAGCAAACACTGTTATCGTGTATGACTTACTATAATGTTTATAAAAATAATTACTTGTAGTGCGTTCAGGTTGTCTTTCACATTATAGTTTTGACTGTTTGTGTGTTTTAGAGCAAAGCCATATTGAGCTATTTGCTGTGTCTACCGTGGGGAATCGAACTCCTAATTTTAGCATTGTAAGTCCGTAAACTTACCGCTGACCTATTAGTTGGAATGTACGTACACACACCCATATATTTCAAAAAGATGTGGATTTTGGTTGGTTTAAATTGTGAAACTGGAAAAAGATGTGGATTTTGATTGGTTTAAGTTGTGAAACTGGAAAAAGATGTGGATTTTGGTTGGTTTAAATTGTGAAACTGGAAAAAGATGTGGATATTGGTTGGTTTAAATTGTGAAACTGGAAAAAGATGTGGATATTGGTTGGTTTAAATTATGAAACTGGAAAAAGATGTGGATTTTGGTTGGTTTAAATTGTGAAACTGGAGCACTAAATTCGTATATTTCTTCTTTTCGTGAGATCCATCCATATGCTGAAAGAGTTTTATTTTTTTCAGAACATCTCAGTATTTCAAACTTTCGATTTTCACCACACATGCGCTTATTTAAACGTTACACGAGCACTGTGTCGTTTAGACAAACTTGTGTTTTTAACGATGTGGTTACAATTGTAACAGACACTTTGCATGGAACTACGTTATTTATTCCTCTCATCCTCACTATCTAGGCCCGGTCTTCGCTTTGATAGGAAATAAAAATAGCTTGAGGTTATGTATGTTACATCAATAGATCGACGTTAATTACGTTAATTACCTGTGTTAATAATGTGTGTAGAGAAAAAGAAACTTAGAAATCTTAGTTACTAAACATACCTATCTCATTTACAAATTTTGCTGGAAGCTCCGAAAATAGATCCTTTTTCAAAACTGGAACTTATGTGAGTATTAAAGGGTTAAAGGTTATTACACACGTGACGTTATGTACTAAAGATAGGTAAAGGTCATCACGATCTCTTTGTTATTTGATAGCTCAGAAATATTCGAAATTTAAACAGTTTAAACGACTGCAAACAATGTGTACAAAACGGTGTTGCAAAACGAAAATCATTAGAAGGGGAACACTAAGCACCAGCTATGAAATACATATAACACTTTAAAGTCTAATTCTTAACCTACTTCTATATTAACGCTGGAATAACTGTTATAGTGAGGGTACTGAATACCACTTCAAAACTGTAACTTCTGTAAGTGATGTAAACCCTGTATTCAACTAGTGTTAAGTTTAATATAACGAAGCGGGTATCAATACGTGTTTATGTATTTTAACGAACTGCTTTAACCATAATCATTGATATAATGTTTACAAGAGACTCACCTAGAACGTTGAAAGCAAACAAACCGGGGCTAAAGGAAGCTACTCGACATCACGTTTTTTTTTAACTTCAATACTAGAAGCCTCCCAGTTGCACAGCGGTATTTCTGTGGACTTACAACGCTAGAAACCGGCCAAATTTTCTCACTATAAACGATTAGTAAATATTATGCTTTTATTTGTTTGAATTTAAGCACAAAGCTACACAATGGGCTATCTGTGCTCTGCCCACCACGAGTATTGAAACCCGGTTTCTAACGTTGTAAGTCCGCGGACATACCGCTGTGCCACTGTGGAGCCCATGTGATGAAAGTCTTCAAGTTGAACGTTAGCTCTTTCGAAATGAAATAATAATAATAATAAAGAATAAAATAAAATAAACTCAGAAACTGCTCAAAAAATTTGAACAAGAATCTTCTTAGCCCAAAAAATGATTATTTTTGTATTTACAAATAAAACTTCTATTAGAAGTCGTTAGGCTCGAACCCTTGTGGTTTTATAGAACTTACAGTTATGTTATCAGAAATCATGATGCGGGTTGTACAACGTTAAACAACAACAACAATAAAACACGCACACACACACACATATATATACATATACACACACACACACACGTAGGTTATGCTCTAAAGGTTCACTAGCATAGTATACGTATATACCGACCTTTGAACTCCTTCTGCGCGTAGAGTCTCCTTGTGTGACACTATACTACGTTTCACCTAATTGAAGTTTTTTTAAGCAATTCTTATCGTATTATCTGGGCAATTTATTTTGCAAAACATTAAACGAGGCTGCAGCGTGATGAACGTGCAGTAACAGATGTTTGCATGGTCTATGATTTTGGTTTTTCTAGATATCAACTCTTAGATATGCTTAGCATATTTAAAGAAGGTATTTTATAATCCGTGTGTTTTTTATTGCAAGTGGACGCTTCGAAAAAAGGATATCTTTAAGTAAGTTTTAAAATAATGAGTACTTTATATCTTACCATTTCTTCCTCCCTCGCTCTTCACTTCCCTTAGTATAAAAATATATATATGAATTATATAATTCTCATGTAACTTAATATTTGCTAAGTATTTTGGATTAGAGTTACTTATATAACATATTAGCATGTGTAGACTAGCAAATAGTATTTTTACTTATGGTTTTTATTGGTTACAAGAGAACAAAATAATTACGAGAGATCAAGTGCCTACGTAAAGATGTTTTGCCGTTTTTACTGTACTTAGCAGAGTGTTTTCAGTGTTCACAAATATTACTACAAACGTCCTTACAATGCTGTTCTTTGAAAGGTTTCATATGCAACAACTAAATTGGTATAGAAGAAACCCTCCTTTTGAGTCTGGAGATAGATTGGTATTAGATTCATTGTTTGTTTTATGTTAAGGTGTTCTCTAGAATCCGAAGCAAAGAAAGATACTGGACAAAATGATAAAAACAATGAAAACAATATTTATTTAATATTTAAACTAAATAAAAATTGCCACAAAAGACAGCACCTTTTATTAGATAATTAACTCTCTGAATTTTTAAAAAGAACTTGATAAGAGGCTTGTGAAGAATTAGATAACTTTACTTGTTAATTTTTAGGAGAGTTTTACTTGTTATAGAAAGAACTGAAACTTTGCTTACCACACTAAGGGCTTGAGAGAGAGAGAGAGAGAGAGAGAGATAAAGCTAAATGAGAGAGCGTAGCATTATACAAAATTATATAATGTCATCTATCAAAACAGTTGATCACTCTCATCGAAAAGTAAGGAATGGTGTAATCACTAGTGCATGTTCAACCATACAGAAATCCTTCCCACGAGAAGACACACGTGATACTATAGGTAAATGACCCACAAAAATAGGCAACTAGTAAAAGAAACTTAGCTACTTTCTTGACCAACATTTTGTGTTAAACTACATACATAGGATAAAGATGAAAGAAAAAAATAATAAAAAATAAAGAAAGAAATAGGCCAACTTCCTGTAACAATTCTTATCAAAATTACATAGTTAATATTAAAAAGAGTGTATTGAAGAAGTACTGTTTTAAATTTTCATAATTTCTCCAAACTTCATGTAACCTCTTCTCACTGCCGATTTTAATTGAACCGAAATACATGCATAATCCTCTTTCGTATCTCTATTGTTTCTCGTAAAATATTCAATCAGACACATCTAGACAGATATTAACATGGGGAAACTACAATAATCATAAAAATACAGATTTAATTATTAGAGTGATGTTACTTTTATGTAATGTATTACACATTAAACTTCCAGTTTGTAGTGAATGAAAGACATATGTATGCAGTTTTTTGCCATAATAAGTAATCATACCTAATGTATACACGGACACCAAATACGTAATTAACAAACATGACGAAATCGCCTATTCTATTGCAAAGACAATGTGGCACAGTATGCTAGAAAGATCCATTAATTAAGAAATTTATCAAGAAGTGGCAACATTAGCTTCAAGATCCACGGAACGCGTTACACAAGAAAGGGGCTGACAGAACTCGAAATCGTGAAGAAGACATCTATCACGACAGAAAAGCTTTTGAGTCTAACCATGGGGATTATGTGCATTGCACAAATATGAAATTGTAGTTGCCCAAGTCGATAGAACACAACATGTTACACTGACTTCTGTGTTTGTACACAAACAAAATTCAGATAATTCACGCCCTACAATCAAATGATCGACCCATACGTAAGAATTTCGACATTGACACATCGATTCTGACAACAACTTTTATTTTTGGTTTTGTTTGTTTTGGGATGGAGCAACATTTCACATCCATAGAAAGGTCAACAGACATGGCTGCAGGATATGGGGCTCTAAAAATCCTATTTTGCTTGAACATGAGTGAGAAAGTCCTAAAAAAGAACGTGCGGGTCGGTCTTCTTGACGATAAAGTGATAGGCCTCTTGTTCTTTGCGAGAACACCATAATAGGATACCACAACATACATCACTCTATTGGGGTTGTGTGAAGGACATCGTCTACGGGACAAAGGTGATTGACCTGGGGACACTAAGTGGATAGAACACCGATGCAATAGCTACTGTGATGATCGATATGCTAGTCAACATATGGATGGAAATCGAATATCAACTCGATATTTTGATGGCCACAAACGGAGCACATGTAGAATTATACTGATGAAAAATGATGTGTGACGAAAAACTGCATACATATGCCCTTCATCCACTAAAAAAACACATGTTCGTTATACTGATGAAAAATGATGTGTGACGAAAAACTGCATACATATGCCCTTCATCCACTAAAAAACACATGTTCGTAAATTTTACTGTCTTGTCGTGGTTTAAGTCTATAATACGTCACATAATTTTTGGACCGTGTATATTGTTATGAAACGAGATTTTTTTTGTTAAAGAAATGCTTAGTACTAAGAAATGTTATTGATATTTTTAAAATGACTTTTAAACTGCGGGGTATTTATATTTGTTGAATAATAAAAGTATTTGTTGTTATTCTTAGAACATGGTGAAGACATCCACACCAATCCACATAAAGAGAGTACCCCATAAGTCTCGATGGAACATTCAGGTACTCGTCTCATATGTTCTAGCAATATTTGCTTGTGTCTTGACCAATGGTGGTGTATTCGTGGCCTTTTACCGATGGGATTACCTTTGGTTATTTGTATCACTCGTAGGAATAGTCCTTATTCTAGTGGGCGCCATCTTGAACTTTGCAGGTTCTAGAATTACCAGTAATAAAAATCAAAGACCGAGATCAGTGAATGTGCAGCAACAGGCTGTAACTGGAGATCCTTTCCCGCCTAATACGTCACTAAGCAACCGCAACTCTTGTCGTCAAGCGGACAGAAACTCAAATGTTCCTATCTACGAAACTCTTTCAAGTAACGCTAAAAGAAGTTCACGTATGTTATCGTCAGCGCCACTCTTGAATGTAAACGGCCAAAACTACCTTCTCTTATCTATCCCCAGCAATATGTCTGAAGCAGAAACACGGAGGTTATCAAATAGGCTTAGCACGGTTGTGCAAGTAGACTTCTCAGATATACTGAAGTAAGATAAACATTTTATTTATTTTTTATTAATAAATTTATGTGGCCATATAATGGTTATCACTTGTGGCTTAAGTAGTGCTTCTACTGCTCTCGAAATCAGTAATATGGGTGCCGAATGCAGCCTTACAATCAAAATGCCCTCATTCAATCAGTATTATATCATTGATTATATCAACATGTTTATACGTTAAATCTAGATTTATTAAATTCCAGGTTAAGTTATAAGATTGCATTCCACGCCTAGTACAAAAATAAGTCAGTGAGAAAAACATTATTTCAGTAGTATTTATCATTTTTACGTTGATGTTTAAATTTATTAAATAATGATTAGTGTTTGTTTGTTTTTGAATTTCGCTCAAAGCTACACGAGGGCTATCTGCGCTAGTTGTCCCTAATTTAGCAATGTAAGACTAGAGGGAAGGCAGCTAGTCATCACCACCCATCACGAACTCTTGGGCTACTCTTTTACCAACGAATAGTGGTATTGACCGTTACAATATAATGTCCCTACGGATGAAAGGGCGAGCATGTTTGGTGGGACAGTAATGATAAGTGAAAAAATAGCAATACTACTTGCATCATTTTAGAGTTACATGGTTTAAATAAATAACTTTGCTCAAAATTATAGATAACTAATTAATATTAGCAATATTCTAATAATAAGTTCCACTAATGAATTTAAAGTAGAAAATTTGAAAAGTGGCCCGGCATGGCCAGGTGGTTAAGGTGCTCGACTCGCAATCTGAGGGTCGCGGGTTCGAATCCCCGTCAGACCAAACAT
>NW_013668674.1:115831-137908 GCF_000517525.1 Limulus polyphemus | reverse complement strand
CCAATAATGCATAATTTCATTTGATAAACACGTTTAGATTGAATGGTAATTTATAATCAGGCACAAGAACGTCGAATCTGAATCACTTGAAAAAAACACGGGCGTGCTTAACTTTTTTCCAGGTGTATATTACGTATGTGCTGTCGCTTTCTGAAAGAGAGCACGGCGACTGTAATAGATCAAATGATCAAGCATGCTTCAGTTTAGAGCACATAGGAACAGAAAAGTCTTATCCATTCTAAGTAATTCTTAGTTTACTGCCTCACAGAAGGCTTAATTTGTGCCTGTAGTTCAGCTAATACATTGAGATTTCGTTGTTTTGTATATCATTTCACACCATTAAAGAAACTGAGTTTGAAGGTTTATCCTGTATGTATGCGAACATTTTTTCACACCACTAAAGATTGGTTTGGTTTGTTTTGAATTTCTCGCAAATCTACACGAGGGCTATCTGCGCTAGCCGTCCCTAATTTAGCAGTGATAAACTAGAGGGAAGGCAGGTAGTTATCACCACCCACCGCCAACTCTTTTTACCAACGAATAGTGGGATTGATTGTAACATTATAACACCCTCATGGCCGAGAGGGCGAGCATGTTTGGTGGGAAAGGGATTCGAACCTGCGACCCTCAGATTGCGAGTCGAGTACACTAACCACCTGGTCATGACCACTAAAGAAGCTCAGTTTGAAGGTTTAACATGTATGTATGCGAATATCTTTTTCTTTCGACATTCATTGATTAGTTTTGGGCTAAATATTTTAACTCAGCGATTAGGCTTAATACGACTTTACTTGCTTTATTATTAAAAATGAATTATATTGGATTTTGCAGCAAGGAGGTTCCGCTTATTAACTTTGAGATGAAGTCGAGACTGTAGTCGAATAAGAAAATATTTTTTACTGACTTGGTTTAACCAGAATACCTACAATGTTAAAAAGTTTATAGATTTAAAGTACAAGCGCATATCAGTACATAATATATATGTTTTTCAAATGTTTAAGATTCTGTTTGTTTCTTGTCAAGCACAAAGCTACATAGTATCTGTGATGTGCCCATTTGGGAGCTAAAATTTATATAGTTGTTTACTTATATTACATTATCACAAGCGTAAAAAGGGTATGTTTTTTCTGGAATTCCCCGCGAAATAAAAAATGTTACTTAAGGTTTCCTCTGAATATGTTTTTTCAGATTATAGTAATCTTCTGGTGGGACAGTGATAAGCTCACAGACTTACAATAGTAAAATTTAGGGTTCGAATCTTCGTGGTGGACATAGCAGATAACCCAATGTGGCTTTGCTCTAATACAACCAACAAACTCTTTATAATGAACTTTATATTCAAAGATGATAATGTTTTCTGAACTACATATTCATTATTTTCACTTAAACATTCTTTATTATTTCAGTCACTAAAAATGTTTCATATAATCGTAATACTATATAATAATAATAATAATAAAGTCATTATATTGTTAAGTACAGGGCTTATGAATTTTATTATATTATATTATGTTACTACTATATTAGCAAAATTTATTACATTGCAATAAAATAAAACAATTGAAAATCCATACCCATTTTCAGCATCCACAAGCAGCTTAGTTTGTCGGGTGTAGCAAAGGGTGTAAGAAATCAAACACACACGTGTTATGTAATGAACGCGTACGACATTTTGAACCGTTCTTATTATGCTGAAAATTGTTAACGACACCTTAGAAAGAGGTGAGAATAGCTTAGCATGTGTTAATGATACGTCTCGACATTAGAAGTTTTGAATGATCCATGAACAGTCGAAAATTATTTGAAAGAAAATAGTTTATTTAAAAACTCACTTTAGATTATGTATTTCCGACAATTGCAAAAATATTCAGCCCCTGCAAAGTTCCACATTTTGTTGCCTTCTGAGCAAGCAATCATGAAACTTTCAAATGGTACTTTATATTTAGACTCTACATAATCTACTTCAAACTGAAAAAACTAAAAAACGCTGTTATTACATAAGTATGTTAGATTTTCAAAGAAAATTAGAATATTCAGAAATACATACGTATTCAACCCCTTTGCTACGGCAACACTAAATCAGTCACAAAATTAATGTAATGGTCTCTGTCTGTGTGTAATCAAAGTGGTTTAACTTAACTTCAGAGTGAATGCATCTGGTCAAGCCACAACTTACATAATGATACGACAGGATTGAGGAGAAGATGGATGGTGCAAAGTACAGGCGAATCCTAGAGGAAAACCTGCTTCAACCAGCCAAGAATCTAAAACTGGGTAGAAAGTTCACATTTCAGCAGGACAATGACCCAAAACACAAGGCCAAAGCCACACTAGAGTGGTTTCAAAAGAAGTAAGTGAATGTTCTGGAGTGGTCCGGTCAAAGTTCTAACTTGAATCCAATAGAAAATTTATAGCGAGACTTGACCCAACGAACTTATCAGAATTGGAGCAATTTGCCAGGAAAAATGGGCAAAAATTACACCATCTCATTGTGCAAAGCTGGTAGAGACAGCAGTAATTTCTGCCAAAGGTGCTTCCACCAAGTACTGACTTAGAGGGCTGAATACTTATAAATTCAGCAAATTTCAGCTTATATATTTTCTTTGCAGGTTTTGCTGACAGTCAACCTCCTCCACACTTAACAGTATTAAGTTTGACCATTAGAGTTTTGGATAAAAACAAGTTCATTAAAAAAATTATTTAAATTAGTTGTATTTGGTATGGGTGAATACTTTTGCAAGGCATTGTACACTTAGAAAATTTTCTAATTTAAAACCTCGATACGTTTGTAACCTGATTCTTTTGTTTTTCAAATTTACCGACAATGCAGTGCTCACAACACAAGATTTTATAACTCTGCGGTTAAAAACCTTCAAATGAATTTTCCACACAGTGCATTACTACCTAAAAAAATTAAAATTACCTAAAATCGAACGAACTACTATTAATCTATGTTAATGCTTTGGTTCCCAAGGCAACGGCCAGATATCGTTTTGTGACAACTGAAACATCTATGCTTTTTTTTTCCTGGCAAATATTCTTCAACGATCAACATTGCTGTGGCTGGAAGTCACGGAATGAGCTGAGGAAGGAAGCAATTGTAGCGACCTCTGGGCTGTAAAGTGAGCACGACATTGTGAATTTCTTATTGACAATAATGTTTTTTTTTTTCATTCTGTTGCTTGAGGCTATAACGAAAAAATCCGAGCGTATTTTTTAAACAATTTAAGTATGTAATTATAATTTACCAAAATTATTCCCTCAAATTCGTAGAAAAATAAATTATATTTAGAAAAGTAGTACCTCTAAATAATGTCATAATAGGGGATCAAAAAGTCGAGTAGAATAGCCTACATTTAATTTAGGAACAATAGTATAAAAGCAATATATATAATCATATATTTTACATACAAACAAATAGAAGTCGTTAATCTCATGCTGGTCAGAAAAATTTGGTGAAACACCAAATTTTGGATAGTTACAATTATTCTGAGTAACATAGTATACAGTTGCACCTCCACAAGTGCAAGTAACACGGGAATATAACTTTGAGGGTGATAACAAGTTATGAACCGGTAACATAGTATACAGTTGCACCTCCACAAGTGCAAGTAACACGGGAATATAACTTTGAGGGTGATAACAAGTTATGAACCGGTAACATAGTATACAGTTGCACCTCCACAAGTGCAAGTAACACGGGAATATAACTTTGAGGGTGATAACAAGTTATGAACCGCTTACACCATTAATTCCTTTCGCACTATCACAACCGGTACACTCCATAGGAAGAAATGTCTCGTCAAATTATTTTTGAAATTAATACATTTATGTATATTTGTTTCCGAATTTTCGTCCAATACTACATAAGGGGTTATCTACGTATAGTCATCCTTAATTTTCAACTAATAGACTAGAGGGAAGGCAACTAGCCAATAACAACCACTGCCATCTCTTTGATTACTCTTTTCTGACCGATTAGCTGGACTTCACTGTTACTCTTTTAGCGCACCCTATAGTACGGAGCATATTTCGCTCTAAGCAAAGCGTTTGTGAAACAAAAATTATATTAAGCTCTCATTTTCAAAGAACAGATTTGCAGAACATTTTAACAAATAATCAATCGCTTCTTGTGTTGTCATTGTCTATCTTTTGGACAGGGTAAAAAATACGTTAATTCTGCACACAAGAAAGCGGCTTTGTATTATTGATATCGGATCGATAGATCACAGAAAAAATTCGCGACCTAGCTCACTTAATTTTATATAAATAATTTTCGTAACCTTCATAATTCGTGCATGCCCTTATTTATAACACTACTCGGGAATTCATGAAAGCATTTAATTTCTTCTGAAATATATATAAAACAAGACTTTGTATTTCATAGAAGGCACGCTAACAGGCTGCTTTTATTTCCCATCCTGTTTCGTTTTGATCAAAATTTATAAACTTTCACCATTTCTATTATATCATTAAAATGTGTTTTAACATTCCTACTCTATTTCAATCATAAAACAATGCTAAGATTATTTAGATTTTATCATTAGTATGTTCAACTCTCTATTAGTAGTGTCAGTTTTGTAATTTTCCGTAAAGTTATTCCTTTATTTTAGTTTTTAATTCCAAATCACAAAAGACTTCGTTCATAGAGATCTCAAACAGCATAGTAAGTACGAAGAAATATATTTAGCCAATAGACTGTTTAGAAATACAACATCTGAGTTTAAACGTTGGTATAAGTGAGTAAATTATGTAAAATTTTGTGACTTGAATTATTAATATAGCATTTTTGCTTTATTGCTATGTCCAAAGTTGAACAATAGGCTATATGTATTGTTCATATCACAGGTATCGAACCCACAATTTTCACATTATAAGCGCTCAAGCTTTCCATCTTTCTGAAAGAGAACATAAGCTCATAAGGTAGTTTCACAATCTAATTATTCTGTAATACTCTGAATTGCCATACAAGAATTGTAATAATGTTTCTCGCTCTTCCCGTAGAATGCAGAGTATGATATAGATTTTCTATTTTATTTTGCTATCACAAATAGTTACAGATATGTGACTGATTGTTGACACTGATGACACGATTTGAGATATCTTATCTTGTTGTACTTATTTTCTTTAGCAACTCAATAAACATAATCTAAAACGCTGGAAAGGACGAGTCATTATCGTCTCTGAAGGGTTAGCAGTCTTCTGGAACATGTTGGGACACGTATTAGACGGAATCAAATGTCGAATTTATGCCATTCTAGTAAAGGAAACGCAGTGAGCGAGGAACAGAATTAAATTTCAAAACACATTTCCTCTGTCAATCTGCAAACTAGACACAGCATAAGCAATGAGTTACTGTTTTGTTTTACATTTCTTCACGACTTCAAGATTTATTTGCTCGTGTTTTTGTGCAGTTTTGTTGATTGCACCTGCCATTTGTGTACTAAAACGAATCAACTTAAAATTCTAAGTTATTTTGAGTAAAGCATCTTGTAAAATTGATGTATTCAGAAAGCTGAAATAAAACGCAAACACCCAGATAAAAATTTATTTTCTTATGTCAAACTTTAGACATGTTTTATCAAGATTACATTTACTTTTTTTTCTTTATTCCCTAGTTCACAGTTGGTTCGGCAAGGATCTTTCAAATGTAGCGTGCGTACAGTCTTTAAGTTTTCAGTCTTAGACTGAAAGCATAAAGGTGATTGCTTCGATTGGCAACAGAAACTTATAAAAGTGAATTAAAAAGAAGGAGAGCTCGCTAATTTTACACTAATCATGCAAGTTAAAAACCTACACTAAAAGCTGTAGTAATTACTCGATGCAGGACATTTTTGTGTCCTCTGACTGAATTGTAAAACTTTAAGTTGTATATATTTACCATATTTTTCAAGGTTTCTACTTGTGCTTTAAATTTGATTTACAGATATTAGTAAATATAAAATAATTACATGACGGTTTTCATTAATTACTCTGAAGCAATAACATCAGATATTTTAAAATGAATGTACTATTGTATAAAGTGTTTTCTGCTGAGGTAACGCAATAATTTAAACCTTTTATATCATTGCCGCGCCTGAAAAAAAGCATAAAAATAAAATTCCTTACTCTGCCGCCAGGAGTGCTACAAATAAATGTTCCATCAGTTAGCTAATCATTCTACTTGAATAATGGTTAATGAATAATTATTGTTAAAGTATTGTTTCAAATAACTATAGATAGTGTACAATACACCTTTCTAAAAGTGTTTAGTTAGAGCTCATGTTTTGATCAATAGAATATTCACAAGTTTACATTTTTTTACGAAAAACCTTTCATCGTCAATGTAAAAAATAACTTTTGAGAAAAAATGAAACTAAGTGAAGTCACTAATGTTATTTTGTAGTACGTTATCGCACCAGAATTGAACCATCTGAACAAATTTCATAAACATTATTAACTGTAGCAATATGAAACATTTCGGTATATAATATTTGTTGCAGAAAAGAAAAGAATTTTTTTCCAAACCGTTGGATCAAGAGAGTACAATCATGCAGGACTGTCTAAAGTACGGATGAAATATGTAAACACAGATGTACAAACAACCATTCTTCCCTGTGGATAGATGGCTCACGCTCCCTTCAAGGATACAGATTCCTTATTGATTGTAAGCCCTACTATATTAACTTATACGTTCATCCTTACCTATTAAGTTGTATGTCTATTCTCGATCAAACTAATATACCATTTATCTGTACTTTGGTGAGGAGAACAAAATAGATGTGTTTTGGTTTCAAAGAAAATTATTTAATCTTCTAGCCACATGATACCTTCCAAAAGTGTGTAGCATATCAAAATGATTTTAATTTGTAAACAATTGCGCAAATTTTTGTAAACAAATGAGTTATTTTGAGTTGTTTGAATAATTTGAGTAAGTTTTAAAGGAATATAGTGTATGGAATGTTATTATAGGATAGAAACTCATGTTTGTGGTATTTATTACTGGACAAGGGGTTAATTTCTATGAGGTATACACCTAAACACAGCTGATACCGTTTTACGTGTTAAACATGGTTTTCAATTTTTAATCACTCGTTCGAACCTTACATTAAACAGATGTGAAGTGCATTTTGTGTAATATGTAATAAGTTCGAATAATGTAGAATATATAACAACACAAGCAGAAGCATTTATATAACTGGTAGAAACTCCATTGAATTATAAGATTCCACACAAGTCGTCGTTTTCTTATATAAATACTTGATCTGAAGTAGAATAACATAATGCTGCCAAACGTATATTATAACCCTTAACCTTGTAAAGTGCTTGCTCTATGTAGACGCGGTTGTTACGAAGTACGCACTGTTTATCAGCAATAAGCGAAGAACACAAAGCGTATAGTCTATGCGAACGCATGTGCGTATATGGATAGGGTTTTCATAAGTTTGTGAACCACGTAAACTGTCTTTTAACCTTGCCTTGAGCTATAATATTATAAAGCTAATTTGTGATACTTTTTTATTGTATCATATAAATCGACATAGTGTATGTTTTGTTCATTTTACATTGTCTTACATATGTGTGTGTATTTATGTATTGTGAAGCCAAAATATACTTTGAACAAGCTGTAATGAAAATACTTTAAGATATAACACAGAATTTCAAATTTTTTTCTACTTTTTTTTACGTTAGGCAGAAACTAGAATAGAACACTTGGAACAATTATTAAATTATTATCTCAAAAAAGAAGTAAATTTAAATTATTGAATGAGGATGATGGACCTGATGGAAATGTTGTCAGCAGATGGCGTGAAATTCTTTAATATGTAAATTGGTGTTTCGATAATTGTATAAATAAGTGTTATTTTTTGCAAAAGATTACACTCCTGAAGATGATGCAGTAGTATACGTTGAAACATGTAGAGTGTATGAGATTGTTTTCTAGTTTCATCAGGATTTTTACCACTTTTTTATCCTGTGTAGTAAGTTGTTGTATTTTAGTAATTTGGACACTGGAAACAATCTCATTGTTATGGAATTGTGTATAAAATAATCGTTGTTTTTGTTTTTTAAATGTGAGTTTTTTTAACTTAGAACAATATTTCATAGAAACTTGGTCAAGTTGATAATCAAAGTGATTTTCCAGGAAACAACTTGCATTCTATTCCATGAATTTCATAATAACTCAGTTAAGTACAACATTCTAATTTCAAAAGAAGTGTAACAGCAAAAATAAGTAAGTGCTTGGATAAACGTTTTGAATACATAACAAGTGATAAAAACAAATGATGCAAAACATTAATTAAAAACGTAAGCTTTGAAACTTTTCACATGAAATTATAAATAACGCTGATCGCGTTATGAATGCAGAGTTCATATCTAGTGTTACGCTATGCTATTAATTATCTAATGAACTCATTTTAGGCCCTTGTTGGTTATATTTCATATAGTTCAATATTATCTTAACACTATCTTAACACTATCGTATAGTGTTTTAAGTCTATGTAAAATAGAAACGTTTTCCCAGCGATTTTTTTCAGTCAATAAAATAATGTTGAAAGGAAAAAATAAATAACAATAGTAGTTAGATGGATGTATTTATGAACATTATATTATAACAAAAGAACACTAGACTGGGAGAAAAATAATAAAACTAACTTCAACCATTGGTTACCTTAGCGTCTGACAGTAAGCTTTGTCCCTGATAAGTGAAACTGTCAGAAAAAAATCACGTAAGGACTTACTTACAAGCTTCCAGAGGGTGATATAGTGAGAAAGAGAGATCAGGCAATAGAAAAAAGTTGACAGTTCTAAATATTTGTGGATGTTGAATAGGATGAGTAGTAATTTTTACATGAGGGTGAAAAACATGTCTAGGCTTACTATACGTTTACTTGAACGTAAAATCCTTGTAGTAACTGTCGTTTGTTTGTTTGCATTTATATTGCTTATGCGTTTGATGTTCAACATTTCAGAGAGTGCTGTTATACTAGCGTCAAAAGGCAAACTATGTAATATACACTACATATTGAGCATTGTAAAATTCAGATAATTGGCACGTTTGTAAGGAGAAAATGTTTTAGAAGAAAAAATAATTCATTAATATATTTAATGTATTTTCCAGAGGCGCAACCCTTCTCTGTAGGTTACCATACATCTCCACCTTTAATATGATTCACTTCTCTTTATTGTTTGCCCGGGTGCGGCCCAAGCTACCCCACTGATTGAGTTAGCAGAAACCTGTGTGTATGGCGCAGGCGTGTTGGGAGCGAGACTACACACTCACGTGGTCTCATAGCTTTATGTGTGTTTTTCACTCCTCGTAGAAGGAAACGCCAGTTAAACATGTCAAAGCGCTCGTGTGTGCTCCCAGACTTTGACTTGTGCAGTTACACTAGTGTTCCTTCCCTGTATGTCAAGCCGGAACTAGAGCATTGGAGTGTAAAACTGACATACTATAAACACTAAACTAATATGGATCTGATGCAGCGAGGAGCTATTGTGGCAGTTCTTATTATCCAAGGTGAGCTGGCGCTATGTAGGCTTTAGCAATGCGTTCGATATCTTTTTTTTTTTAAATAACCATGAGTGACGTTGTATTTGCATCTTTTTCTATTTATTGTTGGGTTTATACTTCAAATCATTATTTAACAGAAAATATATATCACCAAAACCCCGTTGCCTGATGAGCAAAAACAATTAAAGACGCATAATATTTTCACAACTAGAATACTGTATTTGCATTATATTTTATTCTAAGCTTTTTGAATTCTATAGAACACCTTAACTGGTTTATTTTTCGTTTAAAAAACCTCACTGGTACGATAATTATATGAATAATATTCAAGCAGATATGAAACTAAAGTATGTATCTAGAACATATGTTCTTGAATTTGTAATACATATAACCTGTGAAAGTAACTTTTATTATGAATTGGAATATACGTGTAAAGATACAAGTAATATCTTTTAGCAACAATAGCATAAAAAAATTGGCAATTAACAAACTATAATTCCCCTTTAGATCTACCTTACCTGCAAAGCATATTCGTAATACAGTGATACGGCAATGTCAACTTTTACGGCAAGGCAGGCATAATGCCAGGTTGCAATTAACACTGTTCAAATAAACATGAAAAACAACTCTTTCATCATAGATCCGTCAAACTTTTATATAAAAAAACACCTGTCAGTTAAGCTATAATAGCTGTTCGTAACGAAGTTTGATGAACGATTATCTCATTATCTGCCTCATATAATCAAATACTTGTTTATAAGTAGTTCTGTAGATTTCTTATATTTGGTTTTTCCAGGTAATATTTTTATTCTGTGATTATGAGTTCCAATTGAAAGTGATTTTTCTTTCGTATAAGAAAGTACACTGTGTTCTGTATATGATTATCTGTGAGAATAGTGGTGATAAATTGTCTATACCCAGCTAAAGCATCGCCATGAGTTGCATCATCGATCACAATGACGTAACAATGACGTTCGTATTTTCTGATGCTTTCCTGTTTAGTTGCTATTCTACCCCCACTTTCGTCCCCTTCGTACAAACATAACCAAGAAGTGCCGCCAGTGATATTGTTGAAGAAATAACACTAAAGAAAACAAATTCCAGAACTCATAAATCAAACGTCAACGAAGAGTAGAGTACCCCTGGGAGTAATCCGTTAACGTAAGTTTCGTTGAGTGTCTTACCCCCGCGTTTTTATGTGCAGTTCGTCTGAGCACCCATCTCCTATGACCAATACCTTATTCTATGGTGTAAAGAATAAAAAATATACTGATATAACAGCATACGGATTACATGCACCCATTGTAATCGCTTTTTTGTTTTATTAAACCTAAATTTGATAGTAAGAAGAAACAATTTCTGTTCTATTTGGTATAATAAATTATCCTTCTAAAACTTTCATAGCACAAATTAATGTCTAACCTTTATCAAATATTAAAGCTTTCTTATCCCAGACATACTCAAGTATATTAGTTATAAGGCTTAGTTCGTACATTTGATACTAATTACTTTTAATTAATTAATATATGTAAGTATCCAGCCATGCATTATTTATCACGTCTAAACACCAGTATACGTTCAAATTTAGCTAAACGTTTAAAATATTTAAATACTTTAAAGAGTAATGCACCACTCTTATATTGTGTATTAGTTTTTATCAACAATTGTTTTAAGCATAATAATCTATATTATCCTCTTATACATTGTATATCAAGATCAGCCACTAATCTGAAATTTCTTATCAGCCACATATATTCTTATTACGATTGTACAGTTAAATATATAATACTATTATGTCAATCCACAATTCTTTACAAAAATCTTGAAAATCTGAGGGTATAAAATCATTCTGCTTTGTAAGATAAGCAGAATAGTGTTATAATAATGAAATAGGTTATGCGCAAAATTTGGTTTTGTAAATTTCATTACAAATTTTTACTTGTATTTTTCTTTGAAGGCCAGTCCTATATAAACATAAAAGACGTGATGGTTTATCGGAGTTGAAATGGCTAACGTGTTAATTCCCTATCTCCATTAACGTAGTAAACATTATACTATGACGTTCCTGTTCCCCCTTCTTGTTTGTTCTAAATTCAGCAAATCCCTTCACGATCCAAGGTCAAAGCGTCTGCCACACATTAAGCTATAAGCTAAATTGTTATACAAACGTACAAGTGATAGTTTAAAGTTTCTTCTTGCACTTCCCTTATTCTCTTTTAGATATTTTGTATAATCAACATTCTTATTGTTCTTTCTTTTTTAAGTTTTTTATTTTTTTTCTGATACAATTTCTGTACTTTTCTTTATTAATGTGTTTCCATCACCTTTCATGCAAGATGTGTTCAAATCATATTTTATATTTTCACACTGTAAGTTCGTTTTTAGCTGTTCTTGTTGCTGTTGTTCTTTTATTTTCTGTCTTTAGTAGCTCCCTTCTTTCATTGCTACTTGGAAGAATAGATCGGTTTTTATTCAGAGACAATGACTGGTGTAAAGGCTCTATTGAAGTTTGGGAGTTTCTCCAAGTCGGCGTTACAGTTACGTCTAGCAGCTTGCTGAGTCTGCACGCTTCACGACCTTTTTTTTTCTAATTGTTTAAAAACAGATGCACCTAGAGCTGGGGTTTCAAAATAAAAACAAAACCGGATGCTACTTGTCGCCAAGAATATTTCAAATTAAAAGATGAGGGCTTTGGAAATAGATGACGTCACTCATTTAAAAAAAAAGCAACACATATGCACAACAGAGAAAAAAGTTACGAGAACAAGCTATCTATATTAACACAATGACAATGGCTATAACATTTTAATAAGGATAAAACTTCTGCTTAACATCAGTTGATAATAGCTTGTTTTTATTTTTGACAGTAGTCAGCATTATTCATTTTCTTCTCACATAAACTTCGTGTTGCTTTTGAACAATGAAAGCATGTTCCCTTTCGAAATGTACGGGATGTGCTCAATAGATCATATATACCTGAAGATAGTTTGTGTGTTGCCTTAAAATGTAGCATGATTTGTTAATATTAAATTCTATATGATTACTTATATGTTACATATACATTGATCTTATGATTCATTTTTGCCAATTTAATAACAAACCTGAATTCAATGTCCTTAACTCAACGGATTTATTTCGCGGCAATATTAACTTTGTAAGAGAAAGAATGCTTCAAACTGGAAACATTTTTAGTTTAAGAAACTAAACAAGGGCATTTCCATTTGAATTTAATGTTGATTGATTCGATACGATCAATTTTGGTTATCTCTCACCAGAAAAAATATATTATGGTTCTTTCATAATGTTAGCAAGAATACAAATGTAAACATTCGTAATGAATCTATAATTTGTAGTGCATGGTAAGAAGATATGTTTGAATAAGATAGCTAAGGCAAAAAAAAAAAACTATAAATAAACTAAATGCATAACTATCTAACGAATATAGGAATGTAAGGCTTGAGAAAGAATATACGTGTTGTTATTATGTGGCACCAAATCTGGCCAATTCTTTTTAAACTTTTAAGTGAATATTTTCTTATTAACATCGTTCTGACATGCAGACGATTTATTCTGGTAAAGAGAGCATTCAATGTTAGAGAGTGTTGATCTTTATTACTTCTTTATGTTTCGTAAAATCATATGATGTACCTCTATGTTAAAGTATAAAAGTCTTTTTGGCAATGATATAGATTTGAAATATGCTGCTTACTCTTCAGTAAATAATTCAATAACATTTAAGACTCTGACAAAAAGTCTACTTCTGTTCCTCAAATAAAAATATGCTATTTATAAACTGTCTGAAGCGTTAAGTCATTTATATTCTTATTAAAGCAGTAAAACTTATAGAGCTACACGCCTGATGAAACTACAACAGCGGATTACAACTATTAGATTTCCTTTAGGGATTACAGTGGTCTGTGATCTTTCTGGCTGTAAAAGTGCTCGTATGTAATCGCGGATAAGATGCCGATTTTCTTTGTATATCTTATGAGAACTACCTCAGTTTATAAATTAAAAAAAAAATCACTTTATTGGTTCATATTATAGCACAATCTTTACCGTAGCTTAAACTACAGCTTATATATATATATTTATATTCGATCAGTGTGTCAGGAATGCTTAAACAGGAAATGTTATAGGTATGATATCGTAAGCTGATTAGTTCTGAGAGTGGATTTCTAACGTTTGTTTATAATGTGAGCTGAGTAAACAAGCCGATATTACAATGTACGTACGATCTGTGTAAAGAGTAGCTAAAAAATATCAGCTGTCAGTGGGCGATATTTGTCATTAACTAAAATTGAAATGGCTTATGCAGATAATGCATTTTTCTTGTCTGTTTAAACTATTTCATGCACGAGATATGTTATATGATTACATATTAAATGGTGTTGTTTCTCTTCGGAATCTATTGTAGCGAGCCGAATTGTTTTTAAATCAAATTAATTATAGAAAAATGTTATACTTGGCGTAATGAAGTGAATGCTGTCAGCTTATTTTCTAATGAGGAATATTTTCTTTTTGTAAAGTCATGCTGTAGAATTCTCCATTTTCGCATTACTGGTAAAGAAATGAAGTTAAAAAGAAATCAGGTTAAATCTAGCATTTTACTTTGTTCCGCCATAAACTATTAACGAGCAAACTAGAAAAACATCATGGATATCCCTATAGATATTTACTACATTTCTATATACTAAAACTACCCTAGCGTCGGAAAGAAAAATAAAAATAAACTTGAAGTGGAAAAATGAAAAGTGATATTTGTATTAATAAATAATAATCAGTGTATTGTAGACTGAAGATTATTAATATTCATAAAACTTTAAAAAAGTGGGCACATTGATTCGTTTACATGTTTGATGATTCTGTTCAAGCTTGGATGAACATTGTTTAATTATTTTTCAATGCATTCTGTTTGTCTATATTGTTTGTTAAAATAATGAATGACATACTTATAATTTTCAACAATACATCAGAGTCGATTAATTCGAAAGCTAAACACTGTAAATATCGCTTGTTACTTAGTCTTTTTTTTTCTACATCACAAATTCAACTTTGTGGGTAGCTTTTACTCCTTAATGTATAACAGTGTATTATTTTCCTATAAAAAGTGAAGAAAACACGAAAAAAAACGTCATATTACTGTTTCATGATTTATGTCCCCCATATACAAGCTTATGTAATACCAACGCCACTGAGGTTACATCCATTATATAAAACATCTAACCTATATAAAAGCCTGTGTGTGCCACATCACATATGGTTTCTCGAAATAAAAGGAGTCATAAAAGCCAAAATGCATTTATCCAGATAGAATAGTTCGATTACTGTCTCTTCATTATGATTTTAGTGACGGGGTGCAAGGGGGCCGTGAGGGGGTGCCGTGAAACCTTATAAGTGTAGTCAGTGTTGGTATAATAAGCCTAAAGAAGTAGTGTGGGATCACCTTGCCTAGAGCCAAGTGCATAAAATGTATCATAAAAGTAAGAATATCGATTCAATTTTAAACTTCAATCGTTTCTGAATTAAGCTATTTTTTTGTTGTAACACCAACGTTTTTAATACAGAACAAACCTCTTTAATCAACGGAGACTCTAAATTAAGAAATCAACAAATATTGTTCCAGTTTTGTTGTCTATAAATTTCATTTTAAACTTTCAGTACATAGACTAACGACAATATTAAGTTATACTTTTGTTCCTAAGCAACATGGCATAAAAGCCATTGTTGGAACGCAGTGTTACCACAACGCCCTGGATTTTTTATATATTAGAAGTTGTTAATGTAACTGATTTTTTACCAACAATTATTCTATGAATATACCACGAATTCATTTCATGAGTGATCTTAATTTTGATTGGCTCACAAAGGAATTTACCGACGTTTGATTGCCTCGACTGCACTTTTCTGCCTCTTTGTTGGTCAAGATTGATTTCGCAAAATTTACTTATTTCAGTTACCTAAGAAATGTGAGGTTAGGGTATACTATGGAGTGGGGGTGGTAGTACTTGCCCCATCATTTTTGATAGGCTATACGCTAGTGGTAAATAAAAGCTTTGTAATACCAATGTCACTGAGGCTACATCTACGATGTAAAATATTGTAAACACGAGCTCCTTGTTGCTTTTGAACAATGAAAACATCTTCCCTTTCAGAGTGCACGGAATGTCCTCAGTATATATTTTCATCATGTAAACATGAGGTTATTTTTATTCGTTGCCTTCTGAGGAATTAGAACTATTTTTTTATCCTGCACAGATACCAGAATTTATCACACCGCATTTTCTAAATTTAAACCAATTGTGTTTGACAATGTTAACATAAGAACAAATCACTGCACCGCGTTTATGATTCGAACCATTATATTCGAAAAGTAAGTGCAATAATATATATCATTTAACTGTTTTTGAGATTAGACTCACTGAGTCAGATAAAGACAAAAAAATGCCACATAATTACATTTACTCTAACACTAAAAAAAGTTATAGCTTCGCATCAATTTATCTTAAATGGATACGCAATATTTATATGCGTAGCCCTAACCTGTTATCCTTACTGTGGATACAAGAGCACTACACTGTGTATTTGATATATCTTTTTTGTCATTTGGCGTCAATAAAAGAACATGCCATATTCTTGTCGTAGATGCTAGATCTATTTGTTTTAATAACGTAAAAAAACATATACGGTAAAAAGATCATTGTGTCCTTGTGTTTCAGGCAGTTAAGTACAATAACATATATAAGCAATTTCTCTACGATTATATTCACTACGTGTAGTGGCATTAGTTATATGGATTCGTTATCTTTGGAACTAGATTCATTACCGCTACCAGTAGAAAAACACATAATATCATCACTACTGTTCTTATGTTCGCATTGTCACTAAAAGAACGTATCATGTGTCCCTGGAAGTTGATCCATAGTTTTAAAAGTGTAAATAGAAGAACATATTACGTCGATATAGTCAACATTCAAGTCCACTATGTTTTTAAGTGTTAAAAGAATAGCATATCATATCACTCTCTGTGGCATGGAATCGACTTTGCCTAGTAACATAACAAAGTAGCACTTTATTGCTTCTGGAATTAGTTTGTGGAATTAGATTTGCAGAAGATAAGAACATGATACTTCATTCGCTGTGGAGTTATCTCTGAAGAATATAAGAACATAGCACTTAACACTGTATAGTTCGTTCTGCAGGATTTAAGAACACAGAACTTCATTGCCTGAGGAATTGGTTATGGAGACGATAAGAACATTGCACTTCACTCCCTGTGGAATTAGTTCTGCACAATATATAAACATAGCAATTAACTGTCTATATAATTAGTTCTGAAGGAGTTAGAACATGGTACTTTTAACTGTGTGTTGGATTAGTTCTGCAGAAGACAACAACATATCACTTCGGTATCTGTGGAATTATGGTAATAGTTCTACAGAACTTAAAAACATAGCACTTAACAGTTGATGGAATTAGTTCCGAAGGAATTAAGAACATAGCAATTGACTATTTGTCGGATTAGATTGACTCTGTATAACGGTTAAGTATGAGAACCTAGCAATTAATATCTGTGGAAGCAGTTTCGCATCTGTCTAACAATATAAAGATAAGGACGTAGCGCTTAACGTTTTCGGAATTACTTCGGTTTTTATAGCACTGTAACGATAAGAGCGTAACACTTCACTCTATGTGTAATTAGACAAGCTCTACCTAGCAGAGTAAAGACTATAATGTAGTATTTCATCGTCTATGGAAATAGATCGGATTCTTTAAGCAGTATAAAGATAAAATAATCGTGTTTAATGTATTTATATAGGTTCTGTCCGGTAGTGTAAAGACAATGACGTAATTCTTCACTGACTGTAACATCAGTTTGAAACTCTAAATATAAAAGTATATCACTGAACAAATATCAGAGGTATGACGTCGCATCACCTTATCTTAGTTTAGGTTAGTAAACTTAACCACTTATTATATTATTCCATTATATCAGGCAGAAATAAAATAGAAAACGTGCCACCCCGGTAGATGTGGTATTTCTTATAAATATTAATAAACTTAAGAGTTTATTTAAATATTGTTTAATTTTCACACTCGGAAACAGATTCCCAAAGATTTGTTTTACCTCAGTGGTATTGAATATTCTTGAGAAAAAAAAATCAAATAGAAGAAAAACAACAACTGTCTTGCACTTTCCATGCAATATGATGGTAAATATTTATGTTTTGTGGAAACGTTTTGCTTGTAATAACTACTGGCACTTAAAATGAAGTGAAGGCCTCCCAAGTGTGATTAGAAATGCTTATATGCACAAATGCGTATTTGAAGTGTTTTTGAATAGGCGGATGAATTCAATAACAGGCATTCCTTCCTGGACACAGATACATCCAGAAAAATTCATGTGTGCATATTATCAAACTTCATGAAAAACAGGCGTGGTTCAAAAAGCAGTCGAATAACTATAGACATTAGAAGAGATGGCCTCAGTATTGATTTTCTCCAAAGCCTTGAAATATGTGGAAGTAGTAAGGTAATAAGCAGTAGTTGTTGGGAACCATGACACGAACTAAGCGCGCAACCACGCAAGGACACCTTTTATTAAGCTACGCTAGTAATGATATGGTCATTGCTATTCTAATAGCAACATTTTTACACTGCTTACAAAGAATGCATATCCTCATGACATGACAAAATACACAATAACAAACCTTTAACTTTTTTTTTTTGCTTTTCAAAGAAACGTAATGCTTATCAATCTAAGAAACAACAAGTATTTGTTGATAATTTCGCATTACACTATAATTAGTTTTTATTTGCTGTAAAAGCCATACTAAACCTATTAATACTTCATAGTTCAAAAAACATTTATCGGAAACACGGCCAGAACTATGTCACAAAGTGCCGTAACAATAGCAACTTCTAATGATATTCAACCTGTGGAGTCCTCAGGTCTAAATTAATATATTTATTAATATTATCAGTAGAGGGCGCTTAAGTATAAATATGGATAAACTGCTACCACTAAATATTTGTTAATTGTTGTATGAAAGTGGAAAGTTAAATGCATATTTATAAACTGGTAACGCAACACGCAACATCTAAATAACATATTGTTTAGAATAGCCAGGAAATGTTACTTCCACAGATTTATAATTATATAATAGCTGCAACAACACGTAAAGTATCCTTTTTTTTTTTTTTACTAAATGTTATAGTACGTTATTGTATTATATCCCTAATTCACATAGTACTGTTGTGAGAAAAATACATTGCAATTATTTCATCTAAAGAAAGCATTTCGCACATGGGCTAAGCGACCAGGTCAGAGACCCCAAGGTTCAGGAATTGACATCCCTAATCCAAAAATGTGATCTAGATGCAAGGCAACTAGTAAACAGCACCAACTACCAACACGGCTCTTCGTATCCTAATAGAAGGGTTGACTTTCATTGTTATTATTATTATAATGCAAACATAGCTGAAAATGCGGAGCGTATTCAACGGCACATCACAGACTCGAACCTTCGACCAAGAGAACGCTAACTACTATATTACGCCCGACCCTTTGTCTAAAGTAGAGGAAGTTCGCCACTTCATTTAATATCAGCCCCTCAGTGACTTAGCGGTAAATTTGAAGGTTTATGACGCTAAAATCCTAGTTTCGATACTCCTGGTGGGCACAGAACAGATAGTCCATTGTGTAAATTTGTGATTGAAAATACAAATATACAAATTTAATATAAACGTGATTAAGTCGATTCGAACAAAATCTTAGTTGAAAAATTAGACGGAAGATATCATCGCAAAAATGACTAAGGAACGTTAAGTATATTTTAGGAGCAAAAATATTTATAGGCCATACATAACTTAATAACAAGTGTAAAATTCAACCCTTGTAAATGAACAATTGATGCTAAACTGTTACAGTTTTACCTTCAAGAGTTGTAGCAGTAGCAAGATGACAATATGCATGAGAAAAATAACTATCATGGCTCAAAAATACATACATAGGGCGTGGGTTGGCCTTATAGTACTGTTTTGGATTTCGGAGCTGGCAAGTTGGGTCCTAGTCTGTGCGATACTACAAAATATTTCTCGTGCTTTAAGCTGAAGATACGTTGTAAGAGTGACAGTCAATCCTTTGACGTGTAAGGTGTGTAGCAGGTAGCTCCTGACCAGCTTGGCTGCTTTCTCTCTGGTTAGTAGTTCAAAATTAGGGACAGCGGCAGATAGTCTTAGAAGCTTTTCCATGAATACTAAATACAGAACACCACACTTATATTTCTTAAATTCACGAATATAAATATTTTTTTATAGAAAGGTTTACAAACTATAATTAGGAATACCATGAGTTTTCTGAAAAATTGTATCTTACTGACAATAACTAAAGTGAGACATTAGCCGTCGACTCAACATGTAGACTACTGAGACTCTGAAGTGAGTTTCTAGCTGTGTAATGTGCATTATATGGCATCACAACTACATACTTGGATCACAATATACCAGAGAAGGGGGAAAGATTGGCAGTTAGAATTTTAAACAACGCAAATTAGTGATAGTTTATATAAAGACACTGCACAAAGTTGCACTAGGTGGATATAATAATTGTTATCTAGCTGTTTTATAGAACTAGGAGACCGTTCTATTATATGTGCAGCACGCACCAGTCTTCGTTAGTATGTTGAAATGCAAACTGTAAGTTGACATTAAGCTATAGATATCGCAGCAAACTTGCTTAACTGAATGTATATGATGTAGAAAATATCATGCTTTATGTACTTTACTAAAGCTAAATCTCGCGGTAATCTTCCATTATCATATAACATTTTGCGAGTCGGTGGTTTCGTTCCTTTTAATAATTTTGTAAAGGTCACACAAGTATGTCGAAAGTAACAGTATATTGTCAATTTCATTAAGCCAAATTGAGCGCTAGGGCATGCGTGACGCATTACTCGAGAGTTTGAACGTAAATTTAGGTTTACAGCAATAATTTTTTGAGTGATTTCGTTAAAGGACCTCACAAGATATGAAGATGAAAAAACATAAAGAATATACGAGATATAAAAGATTTTATTTGCAAAGTAAAAAGCCGTGATTGCTTTATGCACTTATCATGACAAAACGAATTTTCAGTGCTACAAAATTAAGTATAAAAATTACATTGTTGACGCGTGGATAAAGTGGTCTTGGAAGAGTAAAGTTAAAATCTAATATAAGCTAGTTGAAGTCAGCATGCAAAAAAATAATAACGAAGAAATAAAGGTTTGAACAACAAATTGGTCACTAGTTGGTCAAGCTAAGACTTGTCTCAAAGTAAAATCGTCAGTAAAAGAAACATCTTGTCATAATAAATTTTATTCCAAGTAGTAAGCTTTTGTACCTGAGTGGTATAGTCTGTTAATTCTGAAGATAACACTGACAATCTGTTTTAAATATATTTTGACATGAACTACCAAAAATAGAAAAATATTATTGTTGTAATTGTTTTCTTCGTTCAAAGCTACTCAATGGGCTACCTCTCCGCTCTCCATCACAGGGAATCGATCCCTGGATTTTAGCGTAGTAAGTTCATAAAGTTACCGCTAACCCAAAAGATAATCGAAAAGGAAAAATAATAGATTAAAAGATGCATTTCTTTTGAAGCAACTACAGAAGTGTTTTGTTCATATTTTAATGAAAAATGCGAGGCATAAGCTAAGAATAGTGTGGTTTCACCCTCACTTATAGCACACCCACGGCCCCAAAGTATGGAGTGGGTTTTTTGCGATAACAGAACACGAACCACGAATCTTAAAATTCCCAGTCGGGGCACACTAACCACTTAGTCATGCCCTGCCATGTAACATTTTATAGCATGTTCCAGTTTTATAATGCTTGACTATAGTCAAGTAAAAGCTTAGTCAATCTAAAGTTGTTTTTTATATCCAAGACTATTGTTTTATCCCTTAAACTGAGTTGGGTTTATTTCAAACAAACACCTGCAATGGAAATAAATGAAAGCAAGCGAAAGTGACATTCATTGAATTCAAAATTTCAATCTAGTAAAAAAAGTTTGTATATTCGCATTCAAGGTACAAAAGCAGTGAATTCGTCCGTTATATTTGGAAATGATTTCTCAACTTTGCCACATTGTTTTCAAGTCACTCCATATTACAGTGCTTGAGATTGGAAAATATCTTGCACACTTATTTTTCGTTTTACTGCAATAGTCGATTGAATAGTTTTCTGTTGTAATCTGAATAAAGACAACTGATAAAGGCAAAACAATATCGCTTCTCCCATCTTGATTTTGTGTTCGATATAACGCGTTATATATATAATTATTTACTAATTCCATTTTTGATTGCTAATAGAGAGATTAGAAGACTCAAGAAAATATTTTAAAGATTTAATTTTTTTTCTAAAACGTAAGTACAAGATATTTTAATGTTATGAGGGAAAGTTTAAATGTTTTGTTTATTTTGTTTTGTTTTAATTTCGCGCAAAGCTACACGAGGGCTATCTGCGCTAGCCGTCCCTAATTTAGCAGTGTAAGACTAGAGGGAAGGCAGTCTAGTCATCACCCACCCCACGCCTAA